>NW_017674582.1:0-3076 GCF_001879085.1 Nicotiana attenuata
GTAGTTGGGACGAGTGTGATAAGCGGGTGTATCTGGAGAATATGGAGGATCATTTGGTATTGTGTTGGGAGTTTGGGTAAGGGTAGCATCCGGGAAAATTGGTGGTGGCGGGGGTGGCGCCTTCCCAGTCATCCAGGCTTGATACATGTCTGTCATGTGTTGTCTCAGCATCCGCACCTCTTCAGCCAACCCATTATCCCGTTCCACCAACTGTTGTCGAGCACCAGTATCAACCAACTCAGTTCTCTTGTTGTTTGCCATTGCCTTTTGTCCTTGTGTTGTAAAGAAGAGTTACCACTTTCAAACCACAAACCAACCACCTTTCTGGAATGACATGACAAAATGAAACCATCACGTTAGCGTTAGGGCATTTAACACATTGGTACTCGCACATTTGGGGAGTGAATGCACCTAGGCAGTTAACAGTTCCTATTATGCTTTTGATCGGTCGCATGCGTCATCCCGGCCTTTTCATTTTTCTTTATTTGTTATGCCTTTCCTCTCATTCTTCCCTCGTGTTTTCCATTGTTTGTTTCTTGCTTTTCCCTCTTTTCTTTTGCTTTTCTTATTTTTCCCTCTTTTTTTTTCTTGCCTTGGTTTTTCCTTGTTCCTATTCGCTCCTTTCCTCAAAATTATTTTTCCGCTCGTTTCTTTCCTTTGTTCCCCTTTTATTTTCTCTTGCTTGCTTTTATTTGGTTTCCTATTTTCTTTTTGTTTTTCTTTCCCTCTTTTGTTTTCCTTTCCTTTCTTGTTTTTTCACTTTTTCATTTAGTTACGGTCGAATCCTATGGAGATTGCCTACGTATCACGACCCCGCGTGAATCAGACCAAGCGTAGTTCTTGCAAATAAATGCGAAAATAAGGAAACAATTTTTGGGGAATTTTTCTCAATTTTTCATTAATAACAACTGCGATTACAAAAGCTACCAGACTATTTGTTTTTCTTTTTCTCAAAAGGGAAGTTACAAAAACAGACTCAAAAACAAAAATACAGACTCAATTAACTAGGAATACATCAAAGCTTCAAACCCTGGGGACCGGGGCATCACTCAGCATTGCCACGGGCCTGCGCAAGACTGAGAAGGTTTCAATGTCAACTGGGTCATCCTGGACAAGGAGTTCTAAGGAAAAGTGTGACTATTTAAAGAAAGCTGACTTATTGTGACTTAAAAGAAAAGTGGCTATTTTTTCAAAAATTTTATTTAAGAAAGCAAAGACTTGGTTTTGCAAATACGGCCTCTCACCACTTCCGAGAGGGAGATTATAAGGTTGTGCCCGCAAACCATTTAAAAATGACTCAGGGTGGCTGTTCTTGCAAAAATAGCCTTCCGGCGCCCTTTTGGGGACATTCGGCTTATTGTAAACAAGAATGGCGGCACCCGACTTATTTTGACAAAAAGTTAAAGTTATGGTATTTTTGGCTATTTTTGAAAAAGGGTGGTTGGACCCGATGAGGGTTGCCTACGTATCTCACATCCGGTGAGAATCAAACCAGCGTAGTTCGGGCAAATAAACCTAACTATTTTTGAAAATAAGACTCTTTTGTTTTTGTTGGAAAATACACTATTTCTGAAAGCGAGATTCTTTTTTTTTTATATTTTCTTGTTCAGTGGCAAATAAACAAACCAATTTGAAAATAAAATCCTTTTTTTTTGTTTTTCTTTTCCATTGGTAAACAAAACAAACTAAAGAAAAACTACTTTTCTTGTTTTTCTTTCATTTTCAAAAATCCGGCAACATTTCGGCACTACTTGGACACTGGTTGTTCAAAACTAGCGGTTACCCTCACTTAGTCTCAACACTGCTTATTTTCATAGTTCACTCATTTAGACAAGCCGGTCAACATGCAAAGCCGAGCAAATAAATGCGCAAGTAGCACGTAAGATGCATCAGGATGGTCCATTATTTCAGGTCACCTGTCCTAGATGGACCCAACCCCTGTGTTGAGTCCCCTAAGTCAAATGCACATGATGCAAACAAGCGTCCTACTAGGGATCCGGCATGAGGTTTTGTTCTTCTAGGTTTAAACCCTAGGTTTATTGATCTAGACCTGGCTTACCCGAGCGGACAACTCGGACCGAGGGGGAGGCAGCGTACCGGGGATACAGAAGCTCCAAACCTCGTTCTAAATGGGAAAAGACTCTAAACAGAAGAGAAGCTACACGAAGTGCACCCTTCTCCGTGATGTAGAAGACTCAGAGAGAGGAAGGGATTCGCAATAGTTTATATATACAATTCAATCAAATATCAAAGCGGTAAAACAATTAGCACACAAGGCATGAAACATGTAGGAAAATCAGATAAAGCCAAATATAACAATTTAACTGAGCTCGAATTCTGAACCCTGAACAAAAGTTCTGGGTCCTTGTCCCCAGCAGAGTCGCCAGAGCTGTCACACCTCCTTTTTCGCTTACTACACCCCGTGAAGGGTATAATAAAGGAGTTTTTCCAATTAAAGGACAATCGAAATGGGATTCGTTTATTAAGAAGTTCAGAGTCGCCACTTGGGAGATTTATGGTGTCCCAAGTCACCGGTTTGAATCCCGAATCGAGGAAAGGGTTTGACTCTGTATTAACAGTCGCGAACCAGAAATCCGGGTAAGGAATTCTGTTAACCCGGGAGAAGGGGTTAGGCACTCCCGAATTCCGTGGTTCTAGCACGGTCGCTCAACTGCTATATTTGGCTAAAGTCTGATTTTAATACATGTCATCCTATGGTGCGTAAAAAAAATTGTTTAACCGCTTTTAATTAGTTTTTTATGAAAGTGAACACCGTTTAAGAGCGTGTTTTTGGATCACGTCACATGAAATGCACCCGGATCCTCGACACCTCTTACTCAACGTTTTGGGATTTGGATTTGGGTCGCATGAAATGCACACCCGTATTTAAGAAGGTAAAATTATTAAAAGCGCGCCTAAAGTGGCTAGCGTTTTATTAACTTTGTGGGAAGCCATGAAAATTCACTAAATAGCATATCCCGAATTTCTAAAATATTTTTAATAAAGCATTTAATGAGGGCCCCGCAATTTATGCATTTTTATTTGGCGAGGCTCGTCCCACTTTTTATTTAAAGGC
>NW_017674582.1:7782-23458 GCF_001879085.1 Nicotiana attenuata
AGATTACCCAAACAGTACCAAACTGCTAAAAATGAACCCAGGACTGCCATCCCCAGTGAACAATCAACAAATCAACTTGGACTAAGTAAATCTCATGCACACATGACTCGAAAAGCTTGTGAATATCCAAAGTGAGCATACACAGATGAGTTCAGGTTACTTCTTATCCCTAACAAGCTAGGAAATGGGGTTAATGACTGAAATTTGAGAATGAGATTAGGGGAGATTAATGGAACAGTAATTTTTACTTTTCTGTTGTTTTCTGAAATCTGAGGATGATCAGAGGGTTTTGAGGAGGAGGGGGGGGGTCGAGAGGGCTATCCAAAACTTGTTCCTCAAGGCAAATGAATGCCTATTTATAGGTGAACTTAGGTCCAATTTCAGATCTTTCTTTACCCCTTAGTCCCTATTCTAATTTCAGTGTTTACCCATTATTTCTGACTTGTTACACAAGCAACTAACTTAAGTTTATTAGAACCTACACTATAGTCCATCCTAGAAGGTTCTATACCTATTACAATCCCTATTCTACCCTTACCCCTTTTAAAAATTACCAAATCTGATGAAAGTACCCTTTTCCTATGCCTAAACTACCCTTTGAACCTCCTGAAATTACTAGCCTACATTAACTACACTAAACTTTCTAACTGACCCTGGTTCATATAACTATTTCTGCAAATTAACCAGCCACCAATCCAATCGCAAATCCTAAATTCAAATAACTACTGATTTTTGGATTAACAACTACTAATAACAAGTCAAAGTAAAACAGTGCTCAAATAGTATTGATCAAAACTGTAAGCAAACAGATTCGACACACACAACTAATAGAACAAACTTATTCATGAAGCCTGGAGAAGATTTAAGCAACTCAAAACCTAAACTAAATCCTAAGCATGATTAATCCTAATTCTAAAGAACTTAGTCACAACTAAATTGACAAACGACCCAATTCTCATTATTAATTAAAAGACCATGAAGAATAACAAATGAAACAGGCTAATCTATTTGAACAGTGGTTTAACCGAAAAATGAGGAGAAATAAACTCAAGCCCTAAATTGATTGCTCAAGAGGAAATATCAGTCAAGAGGAAAAGACTAACGAAGGAGAACGAAGAAAACTTACTTAGCTTGAGCACTTGACTGATTATGGGGTGAGCTCTGACCGATCATTTGTTTGAATCCTCCGGGATTCTTGACGCGTAACATCCCTAATCGTGTGTTTTCCAAAAGAACACACATGATTAGGGAAGTTATGGTCGAAAATCCCCAAGATTTTCTAATTTAGGGTTCTGCCGGATTTTGATCGGATATTTGGACAATTCTGGCCATATTTGAGACACGTGGCTATGGGGGTTGGATAGAGGAGGTCAAGGCGGTCCCATGGTGTTAATTTGGGACCGTTTGGCATAACCGGCGACTTGGCCGGAAAATTTTGAACGGATATTCGACGAGTTCCAGTAATATTTGAAAGCAAAGGACAGTGGATTTGGGTAGAGGAGGAGAAGGGGAATCTGGGGTGTAATTTTGGGGTTGATCGGAGCATCGCCGCCGACGGCGACGATTTCCGGCCGGCGGCGGACGGCGGAGGGATGGTGGGGCTAGGGCGGAGGACGGTGGCCGGCACCGGCGTTACAGGGGAGGTACGAGGAGGATGATTTTGGTCTCAAACTTTTCTGAAGATTTCAGACACTTATATCTAAAATACGAGATTAAAACTGGGCCGTTGGATTAGAGTGGGTAGATGGCCTGGATTTGATTTGGCTTTTAACTCAAAACGACGTAGTATGCTTCCTATACTACGTCGTTTTGTTGGTCTCACAGGCATGGGCGCCTGGACCGGGTAGAGGTGAACTGGGCCTGGACGTGGAAATTGTTTGGGCTACCTGTTTTTAGCCCAAATTTGGTCTTTACTCAAGACCAAATTGAATTTTTTCTTTTTCCCTTTTCCTTCCTTTATCTATTATTGTATTTTTTTTTTGTATTTATTTATTTTTTCTGATTTTATAAAGATGTTAAAACAAAGCAAAGACCTAATTACACTATTTAACTCCTAAAATTACCTACAACTCTATTTAAAGACAAACACAATAATTAGTAATGCGAAGAACTATTTTCTTGCAATTTTCTTTACATTTTATTCTACAACTAATTAGTACTACAATTGTGAAATTAAATCCCTAAATGCCAACGCATATTTTGGTATTTTCATATGGATTAAGATGCACAAATAAAAATGCAACAATTACCAAAGAATGCCACAAAATTCACAAAAATTTGTAAAATACTAGAAAAAATTGTTTTGTTTGAAATTTGGGAATTGTTGCTTAGGGCAAAATCACGTGCTCACACTACACAGTACCACAGAATCAACCGAGTCATAACGCACACAGTGTACGCCCACACGTCCGTCACCTAGCATGTGTGTCACCTCAACACCAAACATATAACACATATGTTTAGGGATTCATACCCTCAGCGCCAAGTTTAGAAGTGTTACTTACCTCGAACAAGCCGAATCCGATACCGTGCAAGCCAAATAATACTCCAGAAATGCCATCTTGTGCGTACCGACATCCGAACGGATTGAAACTAGCCAAAAACAACTCAAGAACATCAAATGCCAAAGGAAACAAACCCAACCGATAAAGGTGGAATCTTTAATCAAAAGCCCAAAGTTAATCAAAAATTCAAACCCGGGCTTGCACCTTGCAATCCGACAGAACTCACAAAATCTGACAACCCATTCAATTACAAGTCCAACCATACTAGTTTCACTCAAATCCGACTCCGAATCGACATTCAAAACCCAAAAATTCACTTTATAAAATTTTAGACAAAAACCCCAAATTACATTTTAAAATCATCAATCAAATACCAAAAATGAAGATGGATTAATAAAATATAACAAAAACCAAGTATAGAACACTTTTCCCAATCCATGTGGTAAAAATCGCCTCTAAAATCGCCCAAATCCTAGATCCATAACTCAAAATATGACCAAATGAACAAACCCTCGATTTTATATGCTTCTACTCAGATGTTCTGCCTCGTTTCTTATACCAAACGATCCTGAAACTCCCTTTTGATGCCTCCAATGGATTCCTCGTAAAATTCTAGTCAAGTTAGGCTTCTGAATCACTCCATTCGACCTTATAATGAAGGAGATATGTTGGTTTCAATATTTTAAAATAGTGCAGATTTTTTAAATACGAATTCAGTGGCAACTTTGTAATTAATCTGAAAAATTCGGTAACCCAATTCTTAGTAAAATGATCATAAATTCCTCATACAATATCGAAACTTGATGATTTCAGTTGCTATGGTTGCAAAATTACGATACGGATATAATGATTTAGTTGAAACACGAATTAAAGGCCGTTTGCTCAATATGGCAACCTTTATGCTCAAATCGACGTCGAAGTTGAAAACAATCACCATAAAATCCAAACTTATCCAAAACTCATCGAAATTTAATCAAACTTTGTGGACATGTCAAAAAATATCATACAAACCTATAGGAATAAGTAAAACCCGATTTTGAGTCCGTTTACCCAAAAGTCAAATCTTGGTTAATTCTTCCAACTTAAAGCTTCTAAAACGAGAATCATTCTTCCAGATCAATCCCCAACCGCTTGAAAACCAAAAATAGCCATACATGTATGTCATAATATATAATATGAAGCTACTCAAAGTCTCAAACCACCAAATGAAGCGCTTAAGCTCAAAATGACCGATCGGGTCGTTACAACCTCTTGACCCTGTCATAAAGTGAAAGGGTATGATAAATATACATGATCCCTAGTTTGGTGAAGGTGAATCTTTCCACCAAATTGGGGACAAATATTTCAATGTTATTCTAATCGCAATTTTCCTTTACACTAGGAATGTTAACATAGCGAATAGAAGAAGGGTATTGGCGAACATGACAATTTTTGTGGTTATTAGGGTTGATGGTTTACTTTTGAACTTAAAAGTCCAATTGAGAGTTGAGTTGAGAAGGTATGATGGAGTTAAAGGTTGGAGGATCGGATTCATCATCGGCTTCTTTCATTTTGTTCTTCTTAGGGCCACCACCGATAAGGAGGTCAGAGTTTCATAGGGTAGAAGTAACAGAAGACATGATAGTAGAAAATCCCGGGTAAGAAAATTTTACTAAGAAAGTGGAGTTTTTTCTGAAGGGTTCAAACGAAATTCAAAGAAGAAGAAGAGTTTGTAAAAGTGAAAGGTAAGAGGGATGAGTAGTGGAGAAGTTTATAGACGGCAAACTTCATCACCATGATTACCTTGAAAACTGGCAAAAATATTTGCCGAATCACGGGATAACATGTGTTGGGTCATTAAATACAAGAAGAAGTGCATTCTTTCAAGTGTCAGGAACCATTCATGAGCTTTCCCACTAAGAAAATGGGTCATATCTACTTCCCGATAACATAAAGTTTTATCACCGAAAAGTATGGGGACTATCTGTATGGGATAAAATTGGTTATCAGTAGTTGGACGAATGACGAGATGACACGTGAAATTGAAGACAGGTAAGGTATGAGTCAGTAAATAGTTGACACCAGATTCAAGCATGTGGCCGGTGTTGAATAAGTTCTGAAGGCATTGGAACAAAGAACAAAGATTTGAAAGGAAGACATCGGTTGGAAAAGGTTGCTTTCAATGAGCAGTCCTTACAAAGAATCTCTGTATTAATATTCGACTGTTATGCAGCCATCAATAGGGGTTTTATTCTCATTCAAGAAGAGCTTAATTTGGGGATCTTGCCTCTCTAAATAGAGTTATAAATAAGAGAATTTGTATCTATATAAAATTACTTGCTTTCTTGTGTTCTTAACATTGTTCTTGTATTTCCTTTAAGTTATTCTTATAATCTTAATTCTGTTCTTATTTATTCCATGTTCCTGGATCAAATTAATTCACGTGTCCATAAACCACATTTCAAATTCAACTGTACCGTTTTATCGGTAAACAAATCTCCATGCCTAACTGCAACACAAGCCTTCCAAATTTTCCTATAAATAATTATAGGTGTAACTTGTAAGAGAGTTTGATGAACACTGTTACTAGGCTTTATACCCCACCACCTTGTCAACATGGTTCAGATAGGAATATCCTCAGCTCCCACCCAAAGGACTATCAAAAGTCTTCCAGATTATTGCAGATATCTCTCTACCCATAAACGCATGTTGTGGGAACTCTACCCGTGGATTCCTGCAGCAGAAACACATTGATTCCCTGTTCTGGCCAAATCCGGGAAGAACATCATCAAAAGGTAATGTATTTTTAAGAATTCATCACATAATTAAAGACATCATAAATGGAAGGAATTTGTGCCAAATCTTCATTTGCAAAGGCGATTTTTCTTTTTTCTCTCTCTAGTAATGTTTCATGGAGAGGTGGAGCTACAGTGCTGCGAGTGGGTTCAGCCGAACCCAGTAACTTTGGTTCTAACCCTGTATTTATTTTAAAAAATCCATTAAATATATACAAATGATTAATTAGAATCCAGTAACTTAAAACGATTAGAATTTCAAACCCATAAACTTGAAGTTCTGGCTCCGCCTCTGGTTCCAAGCTAAGGAGGTAGAAAATACCTCATTTATATTTGGTGTCTAGACAGGAAAGTTTGGATAATTCTGATCTCCAATTGGTACAGTAAAAATATGCTCTGAAAGAAATTCTGGAAAATGCATTCGGTCAATGTTTCAGTTACCATTACTGATCAATTGTTTGTCCATTTGATTACCAGGAGTAACCTCCACACGTATGATCTGATCCTTGCACCCATACCAGTCCAATTATCCCACCATAGGTTGTTGTTTCCAACATTTATCTTCCACATAAGCCTATCCTCCACCATGTCCCTAGTTTTCAGCACATATCTCCACAATTGAGACTGAGTTGAGAGAGATAATTTGGCCACATGTGAGATAAATGTACAGTAGTTGAAACCAGAGGTGGATCCATAATTTGAACTTTTTAGGTTCAACATTTGAGGCGCTTAACATTATACTCACTGTATTTTTAAATTATTAGATTCAATCTACTATTTGTTACAATTTTAATAAATTTTTACATATGAATTTGTCTACAGCGCCGAAAATTATGGCTTCAATTGAACCATGGATATAATGCTACATTCGCCCTGGGTGAAACTGAGGAATTGAGCCCATAATGATTCACCAGCTCTAAAACACCACCACCTTTTCATTCATGTTAAAACTTTCATTGATATCCTACAACCTTCTGAGACCTAGTCCATTCTCATCAGTAGGATAGCACAAATTAGACAAGGAACTCCAATGATATTTCTGTTTCCATTAGTTGAACCCCAAAAGAATTTTTCCATATGCTTTTCAATCTCCCTGAATTTGTGGGGTTCTACAGCTGAGAGCAAATGAATTGGTTGTGATTGAAATACTATTTTGTTTATTTAGTTTCTTTCCAATTCTAAGTCGTACTTCATTACTCTGAAATGTTTATGTTAGAAAAAGGAAGAATTTATTTCCTGTATATATTTTTTTTTTCCTAACTGCTATGACTATGTGTTTCTTAAACCGAGGGTCTATCAGAAATAAATATCTTCACAAGGTAGGGATATACGGTTAGGTATGCTGGTGTTGTTGTTGATATATATTTTTTGTTTATTTAGTTCCATTCCAAGTCGTACTTGACTTTCGGATGCTTATGTTCAAAAAGAAAGAACTGCACTCACAAAAAAAAGGAAAAAACAAAGACGCTTCCATAATTTTTCAAAGGGTACATGCAGCAGCCCCAAGAAGAAAATTCGATATGGTTTAATTTCTCTACGCTTAAAAGCATTTTGATACTATTAGGACATGGAATAACTATTATAACAAGTAAAATTATTTTAGTAATTTGAAAAATAAAATAAGCTATATATTCGCTACAATAGATTAAAAACTTCTTTAAACTATCGATGCACATAAATTAGGTCCTTAATATATAATTAATTAATATGAAACGATCTTTAGCTAGCTATATATCAGACTCAACTACAGTAAATAATTTTTATTTATCATGTTATTTTGAATTGATAGAAAATAAGTCAAGAATCAAGACACACACAAGTTTTTAAAATTGTGGTTATATCATACATGAATTACAAAAAAAATTGTTGCAATATTACTAGAAGATCTCATTTTTTCGGGAATCTTTACAAAGAGTTTTTCAGGGAGGGAGTAAGTTTTTCTTCTTGTATATTTCAGAAAAGAACGTAGATTAGTTATTAAAAATTCCTAACACACTAAGACTTCTTAATTCTTCATAAAACTTTATGATATTAGGCTTGTTGATTGATAGGATTAACTTCTAAAAGAAAATTTGAATTGAGTTCGGGCTCATGCTCGTGTACTAAAGAAGTAGGGCCGTGTTTAAAGCTCGATTCACCTTTTTTATATAAATTTTAAACTCCTCTATTGGGAGTTCATTTATTCCATTCAAAATGCAGATTGCAAAGATAGTTCAAAGGACCCTCGCACAGAAGTAAGCTGAGGTACATTCCACCTACAGCCCTTCCAAGAAAATTGAAAATGTAAAATTAGCTTACAAAGAAGTTCGCCTTATCATACCTAAGCGCAATTTTAGGCATTTGACATCTGTCAAGATGGTAAAAACTCATCGCCATATTGGGTAATTGATGCCAGTCAAAAATTAATTGTGTCTGCCCAGAAGTAGTAGCTTTTTTAGCCAAAATATCCGCTACATAGTTAGCTTCCCTTAAGCAATGTGAAATACTGCAATTAACTTGGGACTTGATCTGTGATATATCATCAATTAATCCTTTGAGTTTCAGATTTCCGGTGGTTCCCATCTTCAGCATATCTACGATGATCAATGAGTCGATCTCAAGAATGCATTCGTAAATTCCATTTTGCAAACACCATTGGATTCCAAATTTTTCTACTAGTGCCTCTGCTTGGTTTTTACTAGAGCACGAAATTGGCATTGAGAATGCCATGATCATCATTCCCTGCTGGTTTCTAATCATGCCTCCAATTCCAGCCTTCTCCCTTGCAAAGCTTCCATCTGTATTGGTTTTAACACTGCCATTTGGAGGCTTTATCCATTTCACCATTTTCCATTTGGTAGTTGGTCTTAGTCTCTCCACAATATCACAGAGCTCGTCCCAAGTATTTCTCAGTGAACAATTTGGGAAAGTCAAACGTGTAGCTTGTTGAACCGTCCACCATATTTGATGTTGCATGCATTCTTCTATGCCGCATCTTCTTCTGACCACCGTAATTACACGAACACCTCTGCCTCCATAACTCCCAGTAGATTACAATAGAAGTTGTTTGCAAGACCAATTTATATACTGCATTTTTCGATTTAGTTCGCCACCTTCTACTTAGCTTCTCATTTACTATTTCATTTATGTATTGGATACCCAAGGAGCCTCCAAAGTATTTCCACAAATGTACTGCAACTTCACTATCCATGAACAAATGCTAGATAGTTTCTCTCTTTTTGACATTACAACAGAAACATATAGATATGGAGTTTATTCCAAACCTTCCAATTGTGTCATCGAAAGATAGTTTCTTTTGGACTAATCTCCACGCCAAGAAAGAGATTTTGAAAGGTAAATGCGAGTGACATACTTTGCTTCTGATGTTATCTATTTGCTTATGCTGAATAAGTTGTTGAGTAGCAGACTTGGTAAAGAAGTGGCCATCGTCTCCTGGTTCCCACAATGAATAGTCCTCTTGGCAATTCTTCCAATGGGTATGATGGTAATCTCCTGAACAATGTCTATTGGAAGTATATATGCCCGTTTTTCATAATTCCAAGTATCTTCAATGATATAGTTCTGTACCGTATCTTTAGCAGCTCTTGACTGAGTAGGAATCAAGAGTGCTAAGGCTCCTTTAGTAGTCCAGTTGTCCCACCAAAAATTAGTTCCACCTTTCTGCACCTTCCATATGAGATGTTTTTCCACCTTGTCCCCGATTTGCATCAGTTTTGCCCATGTATGTGATTGTTTAGCCACCTTTGCCTTTGCTACTAGGTGGCTTCTGCTACAATATTTGGCTTTAATGAATGAGGACCACAGTGGTTGTTGTGTCCTAAAGTTCCACCATCTTTTATACGCTAATGAGTCACTAATGTCCTTCATTCTTTTCAATCCAATACCTCTTTCTTTCTTTGGCTAGCATAGGTTAGCCTACGAGCTCCAGTGGTATTTGTCTTTTTTCATCTCTAACTCCTAGAAGAATCTTGCAAAATGTTTCTCTATCAGTTCGAAGGTTCCTTTAGGAGGGTGCATTGCCACAAGCTTACATGTAGAAACAACTTGCAGAACATGTTTCATCAGAGTAATCTTGCCACCATAAGATAGAAATTTCCCTTGCCAGCCAAGTATCTTTTTTATGATTTTATTCACCAAGTCATCAAAAATTGATAATTTCTTCCTTCCTATATATAGAGGGCACCCCAGGTAGGTGAAACGAAACTACTTGTGCTTGAAGCTAGTTCTGTCAATCATTTCGTTTACTCTTGAAGTTGAGGCCTTTAGTGAAGTATAGAAGAAACTCTTATCTTCATTCACCTTCTGCCCTGAACTTTTCTCATAAAGTCTCACTTGCTTCATGACATGTTTCAAAGATTTGCTTTTACCTTCACTAAAGATGACTATGTCATCTGCATAGGCTAGATGATTAATTTTGGGCCCTCTAGTGTTCATAGAGAAAGGGACAAATCTGGGGTCATCATACATATTATTCAGCAAGTGTGACAGCACTTTACTCTTAGTATAAACAGTGATGGTGATAGTGGATCACCTTGCTTTAACCATTGTGAAGAAGTAAAGAAACCCTTTCTTGATCTAACTATAATTGAGTACCACACATCTGAGAATAACCTCCTAATGTCCTCCATCTACCATTCTTAGAAGACAAAGTTCCTTAATGTTGATGTTAGAAATTCCTAAGAGAGCCAATCATATACTTTAGCCATATCCAGTTTGGTCACTATGTTGCCACTTGAGTTTGGCTGAGAAATACCCTGCACTATCTCTGGAGCTAGCAACACATTATCTGTAATAAGTCTAACTAACAAATTCACTCTGATTTTCTGACGCCAATCTCGACAGCAATGGATTATGTCTTCCAGCAAGAACTTTCGAAATTATCTTAGCAGAGAAATCGCTAAGACTAATTGGCCTCAGTTCTACAAAGTTTGGATGAAGATTAGACTTTTGGAATCAAAACAAGACATGTATGTGCATAAAATTTAGTCAACATTTTCCCTTCAAAGAAGCTTTGAACAAATTTGATAATATCGTCTTTGATAATAACCCAACACTTTTGGTAAAAGGTTCCATTAAATCCATCTGGTCCTGCAGAGCTTGTAGCACTCATATCAAAAACTGCTTTTTTGATTTCAGTTTCCTCCAGAACTTTTGATAGTTGCAGATTGTCTTGATCAGTAATGACTTCCCTAATACTACTTAAAACATTCCCATCAACATAGACTGGGGGAAGGTTAAACATCTTCTGAAAATACCTGACCGCACCTTTGGCAATTTTCTCTTCTCCTTGGATCCAATTACCTCTATGGTTCTTTATTCTATAAATTTGAAGCCTTATCCTCTTTTGTTTGATGAAATTATTGAAATATCTACTATTACAATCCCCCTTCTCAAACCACCTGACTTAAGATTTCTATTTTGACAGTGATTCTTGCATAGCCATCCATCTGATATACTTTGTTTGTGCCTTGTTTAAATCTTCTCTAGATTGTTCAGTATTAACTGTAAAATATAGATCTTCTAGTGGTTGAGCTGTCTCTTCCCACTCCTCTACCTTCTGATATACATTACCAATCACATACTTTGACCAGTAGCTTAGTCTTCTTCCCAGCATTTTGAGTTTTTGTTGTAGAATCCACATAGGATTTCCTATGATTTGAGTACCCCACACCTCCCTAACTAGATCATAGAAATCTGTTTGTTCAGTCCAAAATTCAAGGAACTTAATGAATTTTACAAAGTCCTTTTGCCTGTTTGATACTTCATAAGCAAGGGCCTATGGTCAGAACCAGATTTGCTGAGGTGCTTGACCACAATACTTTGAAATTCTTGTAGCCATCCATCGTTAATCATGATTCTATCCAATCTTTTCCATATCCTCCTTCTCGAAATCCAATTATTACACGAGGTGAATGTAGAACCTACATACCCTGCATCAGTAACTCAACGACTATCCATACAAGCAGCAAAATTAAAACTCTTGCATACTCTATGAGGCCTAGCCCCCCTTTCTCACAAGGATCAAGAATGACATTGAAATCCCCTTCAATGCACCAAGGTCCTGTAATCAGAGATTCTGATTGTGTCAAACTATCCTATAGCTCCATTCTTTCTTCTAGTGTGCACTTAGCATAGACTGCAGTGATGTATATATCACTTCCTCCATTAGCATCATTTTAGGTTAATAGTGACTTGTTGATCATCTGCCCTAACAATATTTGCAATGAAGTTTCCAGTCCAAAAACACCATATTTGTCCATATTATTGGACAAGCAACGATCTATAACATTCAATTTTATCCTTCTTAACAAAAAGTTCAAAGATGGCAACGAATTGTAAATTATTAATTTGTACAAGTTCGTTCAACCTGTGATTGGATTTTTTGGATCTCATCCCTCCTATATTCCAAAAGATTGAATTAATCATAAATGATTTGGAGAGGTAGCTTTGTTTCCTTCCCTTGTAGGGTTGGATTGAATTCTGTCTTTTTTCCCTTTTCTTCTGCTTCTAATTCTTCCCCTTGCCATTGGAGACAACCCTATTTTATGTATTTACTCCTTTCGATATCTCTGGTAGTGGTCATCCAATTCACCATCACTATGGTTCATTGGTACAAAGACATTTATCAAGCTGTTAGCTACTTCATCATCTGACTGGTGCAATGTTTCCCTTAGTTGTGGTCCTTTTGTTGATGCTCCATTAAGGTCCACCACTTACTGAATTCTTAGGTGGTTTCTGATTTCAGTCCCCACGCTAGAGGAATTCTCCTACTTGCTGTATACTGTTGTTGGTGTTGTTGTTGACTGGTTTTTTTTGCTTTATGCCATAGAAGAAATGTCAAGTAGTTCTTTTTCCCTGTCTACCTCGTGCTCCTTTACAGAAGATTGTGTATCCCTATTATTGATTTCATTATTTCTCTTACTGTTAGTGCTTTGCTCTTTGTGCTTTTGAATGTTATTGTTTTCCTCCGCTAGTGTAGCTTGTTTTCCCCCCTGTAGAAGTTCTTTATTCATTATCTTTTGTCTCACCTTTTGTGGTTTAAAGGTGACCTTCGATTTTTTCTTTGTTATCTTTTTTGTCTTGGCTGGCTTATTCTTTTTACTATTGGTTTTCATTTTGATATTTATCGTCTCTTGTCACGACCCCGGTTCGCCCTCCGTGAACCATAGTGACGGCACCTAGTCCCTACGACTAGGTAAGCCTATTAATGCAAAAAAAAAAAAAATAAACCAATTTGCGGAAGAAAACAGATAAAACCCGAAATAATGAATAAAACAGTGTTTAATAGTGCCGCTCGGCATACACAATATCAACTCTCAAACACTAATACTTTTCCCAAAACCCGGAATCTCATGAAATCACAAGCTAAGGATACTACATAGTGCTCTAACTCCAGAATGTCTAAAACAAGGTAAATACAGAAGGGCTGTAACTACAAGAGAGAATGGAGAGAGACTCCTCGGTCTGCGGACGCGGCAGATATACCTCGAAGTTTCCGAAGGATCGCCTCGCCTCAAGAGTGATAGGACTGAGTTGAAGTACCAGGATCTGTACATGAAAAACATGCGCAGAAAGGGCATGAGTACACCACAGCGATACTCAGTAAGTGCCACGCCTAACCTCGGTCGGGTAATGACGAGGAAGGTCAGGGCCCTACTGAGATAAAATAAAAATATAAGGTATCATAGAATGAGATAAGCAGTACAGTTGAAAGCTAACAATAAGAATTCAATACAGGAAAATAATGAACTCAATAACTGAAATAGAGGCAAAACAAACACAAGGAAATACCACTCTTCACAAGGATAATAACCGGGGATCTCTCAGTATCCCGAGGATCTCTTAGTACCCTCATTATACACCAGGGATCTCCTGGTATCCCGAGGATCTCTCGGTGTCCTCAACATGTGCCGGGGATCTCTTGGTATCCCGAGGATCTCTTGGTATCCTCAATATACGAGCTAGGGATCTCTCGGTATCCCGCACCTCAGCTCAATCATTAATACGCGCAGGGGATCTTCTGGGATGCCGTCCCGTCGTCCAAAAGCAAAACACGCAGCAAAAACACAACGAATACTCAATCAAGTTCAATTTCATACCAAGTAAACAGGTAATGCTAACTTAACATGCTTCACATAATGCAATTAAGGCAGTTTAAGCAAGTAAGCAATTAAGTCAATTAAACATGCTTTACTAAGCTAACAACAGCTTGAATTTGCAAGTAGTATAAAACAGGAAAAAAAGGAACACAATTGAAATTACTTAAAGAAAACCGGATTTTTCAACAATTAGCTCAAGTACGCACTCGTCACCTCACGTACAAGGCATTTCAATTATCAAATATACCAAATCCTAAGGGGAAGGTCCCCCACACAAGGTTAGACAAGCCACTTACCTCGAACCAGCTCAATAATCAACCCGAGACCACGTTCTTGCCACGAGTACTCGACTCCAAATGGCCCAAATCTATTCAATTCAATTGCATAATGTAAATAACACTTCAATTAACCGATTCTACAAAGAAATTCTAAGCTAATACGCGAAATTAGGTAAAATGACCAAAACGCCCCTCGAGCCCACGTCTCAGAATCAGGTAAAATTTACATTTCCAGAAACCTCACGCTCTCACGAGTCCAGTCATACCAAAACGGACCTCAAATGGTCCCTCAAATCATCACTCAAAGATCTCTAATTAATCAAGCCCTAACCCCCAAATTACCACTGATTTTCCTTAACTTTTCATGCTTAAAATGATAAAAATCACTCCAACAACGAGTTTAGGGACCAAAGACCTTACCCCAATGAACTCCTCTGAAAATGTCTCT
Source organism: Nicotiana attenuata (assembly GCF_001879085.1). Lineage (NCBI taxonomy): Eukaryota > Viridiplantae > Streptophyta > Magnoliopsida > Solanales > Solanaceae > Nicotiana > Nicotiana attenuata. The sequence goes on from NW_017674582.1 coordinate 21,886, forward strand.
TGAAAATGCTCCCCAAGGCTTCTTCCCATTTGAAAAGAGGTGAAAATAGCTCAAATTCGCGAAGGCAAGAATTTATATGTTCTGCCCAGCTAATCCGCTTCTGTGGCTCTGGGACCGCACCTGCGGTCCCGCTTCTACGATGACATGGTCGCATCTGCGACATTTCACTTAAAGCTCAGCTTCTGCACCTGCGGTTAACCTTACGCAGATGCGGGCCCGCCCGCTTCTGCAGTCCCTGCTGGCTTCTCCCAATCTCCGCTTTTGCGATGGAAATGTCGCTTCTGCGGCTATGCACCTGCGGGACCCAACCGCAGGTGTGGTTATGACAGGAAACCAGCAGCTGAAGCTGCTCAAATAATCCCAACTCTTCCGAAAACCTTCTGAAATCATCCCGAGGCCCCCGGGACCTCAACCAAAAACACAAACAAGTCTAATACCACTGCCCAAAATTATACCAATCCTTAAAACACCTAAAACAACATCGAAACACCAATTTATCATCGGATTCAAGCCTAAGAATTTCAAAAAACTCAAAATGTACGCTTTCGATCAAAAAGTCTATCCAACCTTGTCCGAATGACCTGAAATTTTGCACACACATCACATTCAACACTACGGAGCTACTCCAACTTCCGAAATTCCATTCCGACCCTCGGATCAAAATCTCACTATCGAACCGGAAACTTCAAAAATCCATCTTTCGGCATTTCAAGCCTAAATTAGCTACGGACCTCCAAAACACAATCCGAACACGCTCCTAAGCCCGGAATCACCCAACGGAGCTAAGGGAACCATCGGAATTCCATTTCGAGGCCGTCGTTACACTGTTCCGACTACGGTCAAATTTCCAACACTTAAGCTCTCATTTAGGGACTAAGTGTCCCAAAACTCTCCGAAACTCAAAACCGAACATCCCGGCAAATTCAAAATAGAAGAAATAAACACGGGGAAGCAGTTAATAGGGGATCGGGGCGTAAATTCTTTAGACGACCGGCCGGGTCGTCACATCCTCCCACACTTAACATTCGTTCGTCCTCGAACGAGCATAGAGACATACCTGAATTAGTGAAGAGATGAGGGTAACGGCTGCGCATATCCTGCTCGGTCTCCTAGGTCGCCTCCTCGACCGGCTGACCCCGCCACTAAACCTTCACAGATGCAATGTTCTTTGACGTCAGCTTCCAAATCTGCCTGTCCAATATCGCCGCTGGCTCCTCAACATAAGATAGATCCTTGTCCAACTGGACAGAACTAAAATCCAACACGTGCGACGGGTCATCGTGATACCTCCAGAGCACCAAAACATGGAATACCGGGTGAACTCCTGCCAGGCTGGGAGGTAAGGCAAGCTCATAGGCGACCTCCCTAACACGCATCAATATCTCAAAAGGGCCAATAAACCTCGGACTCAGCTTCCCTTTCTTCCCAAATCTCAGAACGCCCTTCATAGGCGAAACCCGAAGCAGAACCCGCTCTCCAACCATGTAGGAAACATCACCAACCTTCCGGTCCGCATAACTCTTCTGTCTGGACTGGGCTGTATTGAGTCTGTCCTGAATCACCTCGACCTCTC
>NW_017674582.1:24840-41722 GCF_001879085.1 Nicotiana attenuata
TAGCCTAATAGGCTGAATACATTGTGCATCAAATGCATGAAAGCTGCTAGGGCATTGGTCAGCCCAAATGACATAACAAGGAACTCGTAATGACCATACCGAGTCCTGAAGGCAGTCTTCAGGATATTTGGCTCCCGAATCTTCAACTGATGATAGCCTGAACGCAAGTCAATCTTAGAAAACACACGAGCACCCTGTAACTGATCAAACAGGTCATCAATACGAGGCAAGGGATAACGGTTCTTCACTGTAACCTTTTTCAGCTGGCGATAATCAATACACATACGCATAGAACCATCCTTCTTCTTCTTCACAAATAAGACAAGAGCACCCCAAGGTGATACACTGGGCCGAATGAAACCCTTATCAAGCAATTCCTGTAACTGCTCCTTCAACTCCTTCAACTCAGAGGAGCCATACGGTACGGAGGAATAGAAATGGGATGAGTGCCCGGCAACCGATCAATGCCAAAATATCTCTATCGGGCGGCATGCCCGGAAGGTCAGCTAGAAACACATCAGAGAAATCCCGTACTACTAGGACTGAATCAACAGAAGGGGTATCCATACTGACATCTCTCACATAAGCTAGATATGTGTCACAGCCCTTCTCAACCATACACTGAGCCTTAAGGAAAGAAATAACTCTACTGGGAGTGTGATCTAAAGCACCCCTCCACTCAACACGCGGTATACCTGGCATAGCTAGCGTCACGGTTTTGGCGTGGCAATCAAGAATAGCATAATGGGGCGGCAACAAGTCCATGCCCAAGATAATATCAAAATCAACCATGCTGAGTAACAATAAATTGGCTCTGGTCTCAAAACCACTAAGAGCAACCAAACATGATCGATAAACGCAGTCCACAATAAGAGAATTTCCCACGGGAGTACAAACATAAAAAGGGGAACTCAAAGAATCCCAAAATACACCCAAATGCGTAGCAAAATAAGAAGACACATAAGAATAAGTGGAGCCTAGATCGAATAAAACCGATGCATCTCTATGACAGACCAAGATAGCACCTGTGATGATAGAATCAGAGGCGACAACCTCAGTACGGGCAGGAAGAGCATTGTATCTGGCTTGGCCTCCCCCTCGAGGGCGACCTGTACCTCCTCAACCTCCACCTCTAGTTGGCTGAGCAGGTAGCAACTAGTGCAGTGATCATAGCCTAAGAACTCTACGAGGCGCGCTGTGGCTGAGAAGTCTGTGGAGGTGCAGCCCTCCCAAGTCTAGGGCAATCCCTCACCACTTGGCATGTGTCACCACACTCAAAACAAGCTCTGGGAAGACGTGGCGGTTGTGACTGACTCGGGCCAGGTCTGCTGGACTGGCCGCTGGAAGTACCCCGTGCAGGAGGCGCACTAGATACCGGAGGTGCATAATAAGGCTCCTGAGGCCTAGGTGGAGCTGGAATACCACTGGCTGTTGGAAGAGCTGAATGAACGGCGTGACTCACATAACCCCTACCATGACGACCTGCAGCTGGGGCACGGGCACCAGAATAATGGCCCGACTCTCGAGACCTCTTGGCCTTCCTCTCCTCTCTATCCCTAGCATGCATACCCTCAATCCTCCTAGCAATGCTCACCACCTGCTGATAAGAAATATCCATCTCTAACTCACGAGCCATGCTAGACCTGATGCTGGGAATAAGTCCCTCAATAAACCGGCAAACTTTCTCGCGAACCATAGAAACCAAAGCTGGTGCATGTCTAGCCAAGTCGGTGTAACGGACAGCATACTCTGAGACAGTCATAGTACCCTGGCACAAATGCTCAAAATCTATGCGCCAAGCGTCCCCGAGACTCTGGGGGACATACTCCCTCGTGAACATATCTGAAAATTGAGCCCAAGTCAGGGAAGCTGCCTCATCCGGACTATCTAACTCATAAGCACGCACCACTGATAGGCGGCTCCTCGAAGCAGGAAGGTAGTGAAGGAAACCCCGCTCGATCCTGATATGCCCATAGTACGGAGGATACGGTAGCACTCCTCAAGAAATCCAAGGGCATCATCTGAGGCTAGCCCGCTGAATGTAGGAGGTTGATACTTCTTGAACCTCTCAAGACTCTTCTGCTCCTCCTCTGAAACTACTGCCCTCTCCTCGGGCTGAGCTGGGGCTACCGGCTGTACAGGAATAACCTCTGGGACCTGATCAATATGCACTCGCTGCTCAGGAGCGCGGGCGACGGGAGTCTGTGCTCCTCCCCCGGCCTGGGATGTAGCTGCAGCAAGGGGAAGCAACCCTGCCTGAGCTAGAGTGGTGTACATACTAATAAACTGCGCCAGAGTTTCCTGGAGTGCTGGAGTAGTAGTAGCAAACGTATTAGGTGTCTGGACTCCGGCTGGCACTGCTGGTGGCACCTTGGTGGCAGCTCGCTCGGGTGCTCTGGCTGCGCCACGAGCGCATCCTCGGCCTCTACCCCGGCCTCGGCCTCTGACGGCTCTAGTAGGGGGCGCAGGTGCCTGATCATCTCGAGTAGCACGTGTCCTCACCATCTGTGAGAGAATAGAAGACAGAAGTTTAGAATTGTGACATCAAATCTCGCACGACAAGGAAATCAAATGAAGTGGAATTTTCCTAACAGTTGCATAGCCTCTCGTAGAAAAGTACAGACGTCTCCGTACCGATCAGCGAGACTCTAATAAACCGGCTTGTGATTCATGACTCCTATGAACCTAGAGCTCTGATACCAACATGTCACGACCCCAGTTCGCCCTCCGTGAACCATCGTGACGGCACCTAGTCCCTACGACTATGTAATCCTGTTAATGCAAAAAAAAAACAACTTGCAGAAGAAAACAGATAAAACCCGATATAGTGAATAAAACAGTGTTTAATAGTGCCGCTCGGCATACACAATATCAATTCTCAAACACTAATACTTTTCCCAAAACCCAGAATCTCGTGAAATCACAAGCTAAGGATACTACATAGTGCTCTACCTCCAGAATGTCTAAAACAAGGTAAATACAGAAGGACTGTAACTACAAGAGAGAATGGAGAGAGACTCCTCGGTCTGCGGACGTGGCAGTTATAACTCGAAGTCTCCGAAGGATCGCCTCGCCTCAAGAGTGATAGGGCTGAGTCGAAGTACCTGGATCTGCACATGAAAAACATGCGCAGAAGGGGCATGTGTACACCACAGCGGTACTTAGTAAGTGCCAAGCCTAACCTCGGTCGGGTAGTGACGAGGAAGCTCAGGGGCCTACTAGATAAAATAAAAATATAAGGTATCATAGAATGAGATAAGCAGTACAGTTGAAAGCTAACAATAAGAATTCAATACAGGAAAATAATGAACTCAATAACTGAAACAGAGGCAAAACAAATACAAGGAAATACCACTCTTCACAAGGATAATAACCGGGGATCTCTCAGTATCCCGAGGATCTCTTAGTACCCTCAATATACGCCAGGGATCTCTTGGTATCCCGAGGATCTCTCGGTGTCCTCAACATGTGCTGGGGATCTCCTGGTATCCCGAGGATCTCTTGGTATCCTCAATATACGTGCTAGGGATCTCTCGGTATCCCGCACCTCAGCTCAATCATGAATACATGCAGGGGATCTCCCGAGATGCCGTACCGTAGTCCTAAAGTAAAACAAGCAGCAACAACACAAGGAATACTCAATTAAGCTCAATTTCGTACCAAGTAAACAGGTAATGCTAACTTAACAAACGATCGCATCTGCAACGTTTCACTTAAAGCTAAGCTTCCACACCTGCGGTTAACCTTACGCAGATGCGGGCTCGCTTCTGCGGTGAAGCTCCTGCTTCTGCGGTCCCTGCTGGCTTCTCCCAATCTCTGCTTCTGTGGCTACGCACCTGCGGGACCCAACTGCAGGTGCGGTTATGACAGAAAACCAGCAGCTAAAGCTACTCAAATAACTCCCAACTCTTCCGAAAACCTTCCGAAACCATCCCGAGGCCCCCAGGACCTCAACCAAAAACACAAACAAGTCTAATACCACTGCCCAAACTTATACCACTCCATGAAACACCTAAAACAACATCGAAACACCAATTTAACATCGGATTCAAGCCTATGAACTTCAAAAACTCAAAATTTACGCTTTCGATCGAAAAGTCTATTCAACCTTGTCCGAATGACCTGAAATTTTGCACACACATCACATTCAACACTACGGAGCTACTCCAACTTCCGGAATTCCTTTCCGACCCTCGGATCAAAATCCCACTATCGAACCGGAAACTTCAAAATTCCATTTTTCGGCATTTCAAGCCTAAATTAGCTACGGACCTCCAAAACACAATCCGAACACGATCCTAAATCCGAAATCACCCAACGGAGCTAACGGAATCATCGAAATTCCATTCCGAGGCCGTCTTCACACTGTTCCGACTACGGTCAAATTTCCAACACTTAGCTCTCATTTAGGGACTAAGTGTCCCAAAACTCTCCGAAACACAAAATCGAACATCCCGGAAAATTCAAAATAGCAGAAATAAATACGGGGGAAGCATTTAATAGGGGATTGGGGCGTAAATTCTTAAGACGACTGGCCGGGTCGTCACATCTCTCTTTCTCCTTTTCCGTTATCAGAATTGACATCATCAATCTTTTCATTCTTCTGATCTATTGGTGATTTTCCTTCCAATGTTACCACTTCTTTTTCCTTTTCTTGTGTTTCCATGTTGTTGTTAGTGATCAATCCCTCCCCACATGTGACCTTGTTTCCTCCTCCCTATTAATGCGTCTGATTAAGAGAGACGTTCATCATGGTCTTCTCCTCTTCTTTCTTTTAAGCAATTCTCATCTTCTCTACCACTCTACATTTTAACAACTCATGCCCCAGCTTTCTGCAGTGCCTATAGTACTTAGGCACACTTTCATATTCCAATTTTTGTTCGAAACGTTTCAATGAAGAGTCATCATCTTCGTCACCGACCCAAACATTGTTAGGTAAAAGCTTAAGAAGATCCACCTCAACCCTAACTTTGGACACACTTGTTCTAGTTTTTCCCCTCGTAGCAACATCCATCTCCAGTGGAGTACCAAACTCCCCTTCAATTTGTTTTACATAGTGCCACGTATGAAGGTTAAAAGGTAGCCTTGGAAGGAGGATCCGTAGTGGAACAATAGGCATGTCCTCCTCTGGTTTGAAGTCGGGACTCCATTTCTGTAGCCACATTTGGTGTCCCTCAATGTCCAGAACTCTCTTGTACCATACTGTATTGAAGTCTTCATCATTTGTAAAATCCAGAAAAATGTTGTAGTTTTCAAATATTCCAATCTTGACTTACCCCTTCAGCGGAAATCGCTCCAAGAAGCGAGACCTAATTTTTTCAATTTGATGGCGAACCTTCAAGAATCTCCCCACAATAGTTCTCCTGCATTCAACTGCCACGACTCCATAGTAGTCCCTTTCTTGAAAATCATTGCTGGCATTCCATTGTGTGTTGTTCTCCTTGCTATCACCGCTTTTTGTTCTTGACGAGTGGGGTTGCTGTAGAGCCTATCGGGTTAACCACTGTGTTCACATATGATGTTATTGCTGGGATTTCTTCTACTATTTGGAATACACATGGTTGGGGGCTTTTCTGTTGATCCATACGCGACGGCCTGTTGCCGTCCGGCGGCTCCATCGGTTGGAGCGTGTTCTTACTTTACTTCAGCCAAGTCTTTGGATATCGCCTATTTTGGGTGCGCCTGAGGCGTGTTCTAGTAAACTAATTATGACAGTAATGTTTCACTTAAGCTTGATTCACTTTATAACTGGTTTGCAGCTTTTACGGACAAGCTTTCAATGGTTAGCTCGAGGAAGAGACTCTTTTCATATTCTAAATTAGACGTTTTAGTGTATTTGCAAAGTGAAACTTGAACAAACTTAAGTTGTTTCATATCACAACTCTATATAGAGGAGAAGAAAAAAAATAGTCTCGTGAACATGGATGCAGGTATAAGTCTTAATTAATTTCACAATTAACACATTGGCTGAACTTTCAGCTTATAATACACAAATCCAGATTAGCGATATCACCACAACAAATTCTGATAATTTTGCAAATAGAATCAGACTCCAGAGGCCATTTCCACGATTCAATATGGAAATAATATGCTAACTAAAGTGATTATTGGAGGATATTACTTCTTAGCCTTTGAGTTCCACTTATAATGTATATTTACAAAGAAGTAAATCCAGTAGTCGATGATCTAGCCATGTATTGGAGCTAGATGAACTTTCAATAGTGAGAAAGATGCACAGACTAAAAAGGGCTAAAAAAAAGAAGTAATTTCGTAAAGAAATATAATAATTAATCGAAAAAGGGTAAAAAAAATGCCCCTAACATATTGAAAATAGTCTAAATTTGCCCTCCTTCCATCTTTTGGGCCACAATTGCCCTTAACATTAACTTTTGGATTAAAAGTACCCCTCCTTTAAAAGAATTATGAGATGGTATATGTGGGTCCTCTAATTAAATAGGCGGCGCTAATTTATGGATCCATGTGGCTATTATACCCAACCCCTAAATAACCCGACTGATAAATAACCCGACCCATATGGATTTATTTGTTCACACATATGAGTTTGGTGATTGTTGGGGCTGGATTTCAAAGGTTCCACCATTTTGTAGGATGAAGAAGCTTAGTTAAACCTAGATATGGGACCGATTGGAGCTTGTTTGCACTAGTTTTTAACAAAAAATCGCAGCTTCACGAAGAATACGTCTTCTAAATCAAGATATTAAAGAAACGGGATACGAGCAAATAGCACAGAAACCCTTAATTCAATGGGGGTAGATCAATTAAACTAAATTAAGGAAGCATAATCAAATAGGAAGAACATGCATATGACGTGGACTGACCAAATAATACATTAGTTTATGATAAAGCCCTTTCAATCGTTCTTCGAGTTTGAAATTTAGCAACAGACTTACAAAGTAGAAAAATGCCCCTATCATTTATGGGTTAGTGTTAGACCTCCGCCACATTGAGCTTGACTTCAAAACGAGAGCGTTGTCATGAGGTACCAAGAGTGTTGCAAGGCAGGTGCACGAGTAACACCAAGTCACAAAGGGAAACGGGCAAGTGATGGCCAAGGCTTTGACGGAGGCGAGGCAGCTTGGCAAGGGCTTGACAATGAGTTGCGGGTTGAGGGTGACACTTGATCATGGCAAAGGCATCAAGGCATGAGGCAGTGATGCCAAGGCAAGGCAAAAACAAAGTGGCAAAGGCAAGCTTAAGTGCAACGGAAGGCAGTGCACGGGACAAACTTGTCATGACATTGGGGCACAACAAAGGGCCATGTTCGTGGGCAATGGCATAGGCAAAATGTTGCACAATGCAGCTGGATACAATGGCATTGGCGCCTGATTCAAGCTTTGGCACGAAAATGGGCACCAAGCTTTAGCTTGACCAAGTCAAGAGCGTTTACGGCACATGCTATGCACATGGGCAGCAGTTGGCTTTGTTCAAAATGCTGGCAGATGGGAGTTAGCACGTTTTTGGCCATGTTTCCATTATTATTGGCATGATCATTACATGTTCCTAGTAGTTGGGGGTTGTCAACTACATTAGGCTAAAATAGTGGGCTGTGTGGGACAAGTGTCTAAGCATAAGGCAACTAATGTAAGAAAAAGGGGCTGGTTCATGTGTTATAAATGGGCAGCACCCTTTATGTTTGTAGCATAAGAGAAAAACGTGTAAGAGTACACAATTGAGTTAGGAAAGAGTCCTAAGTCTAGTTTTCAAGAGTGAAAACACCTAAGGCTAAGAGTAGTCTTGTGAGGGTCAAGAGTGATCTTCTTGTGCATGGCACTGTACTTCGAGTTTGAGTTTCTTTGTATGCTCGAGTTAAATACAAAGTTGGGAAATGAGTTTCCTGTATATTGTGCCTTGTGTTCATCTAAATTTCTGTTGCCTTTACTTATTTTTCATTGCCTAAAATCAGTCCTAAACTTACTACGTTGAAAGCTGTCTAAAATATTCTAATTCCAAAGTTGCTGAAATTTTGGCTAAGTGTTGGAGCAGGCTAAAGTCAAGTGTGAGACTTGGCTGCCGCGCAGGCTGTTTTTGTGTGACATAAAATGCGCCTATGACAACTAGTATCAGAGGGGAGCAGGTTCGTGACGGAGGCACGACGGGCAGTGGCAGATTTCGTGGTCTTGTTTCAGAACATGGCCGGTGGTAACAACAAACTGTGGGAAAGGCTAACGAAACTGGGGGCATTGTTGGGAAATATTCCTCAAGGTGAAGAAATTTAGACTCTCGTGACAAGGCTTGCCTACCTTGAGGCAGAATTGGCAAGGCTAAGTCAAGAGAATGCGGATCTGAAAGCCGAGATAGTGATACTGCGACGTGCTGTGGGCGAGGATGCTCCTCAACGTGGTATTGATCGTCTCAATGTGAAAATTCCTGAACCTAAGGCATTTGGTGGTGAAAGGAGTGCACGTGAATTGGAGAATTTTCTTTGGGATATGGAGCATTACTTTCATGCTATTCGTGTGCAAGATGAGAGGGAGAAAGTAACCTTGACTAGCATGTATTTGAGTGAAGATGCTAAGTTATGGTGGTGCACTTGTGTGGCTGAAGATGAAAGTTTGGGCAGACCAAAGATTGAGTCGTGGGAGCGGCTTAAAAAGGAATTGAAGGATTAGTTCCTTCCTAGCAATACGTCTTGGATTGCTAGGGACAAACTGAAAAAGTTGAAGCAAACCGGATCAGTTAGAGCATTGTCAAAGAGTTCACTTCTTTGATGTTGAGTATCAGCAATATGTCAGAAGAAAAATTGGCACAACTTCATGAGCGGGCTGCAATAGTGGGCACAATTGGAGTTGCAAAGGCAGAATATTGAAAACCTCGCAAGTATTGTGGCTGCAGCTGATGCATTGGGTGATTTTCACTTGAGTGGTGAGATTTTTGCTTCAAATTCCAACGACGGAAAGAAGGACAAGGCAAAGGAGTGGAAGAAATGTGAAACAACAATGCTAATGAAGACAAGGGGAAGGGAAAGCATAAGGCTGGAACTTCAAAATGCAAGGAGAAGGGCAGGAAATTCAATGGTTGTTTCCTTTGTGATGGACCACATCGAGCTAGGGACTGCCCGAAAAAGGCAGTGTTAAATGATATGACTGCCGCAGATAAGAGGGCTGCATTAGAGGCAATGACCAGTGACAAACAAGTGGCTGGAGTTAACGCAATTGTAGCTGAAGAGAAGGGAGGCCAAGGGGCGTTGCTTGTCAACCCTTTAGGACTCATAAATTGAGCTAACCTCGACGAGGACGTCGAGTTCCAAAGGGTGTGGGTGGTTTGTTAGACCTTCGCCACTTTGAGCTTGACTTGACAACGAGAGCGCTGTCATGAGGCAGCAAGAGTGTTGCAAGGCATGTGCACGAGTAGCACCAAGTCACAAAGGGAAACGAGCAAGTGATGCCCAAGGCTTTGACGGAGGCCAGGTAGCTTGGAAAGAGCTTGAAAATGAGTTGCGGGCTGAGGGTGACACTTGATCATGGCAAAGGAATCAAGGCATGAGGCAGTGATACCAAGGCAAGGCAAAAACGAAGTAGCAAAGGCAAGCTAAAGTGCAACGGAAGGCAGTGCGCGGGACAGACTTGTCATGACACTGGGGCACGGCAAAGGGCCATGGTCGTGGGCAATGGAATAGGCAAAATGTGGCACAATACAGTTGGATACAATGGAATTGGCGCTTGATTCAAGCCAAGGCACGAAATGGGCACCAAGCTTCTGATTGACCAAGTCAAGAGCGGTTACGGCACATGCTGTGCACATGGGCAGCAGTTGGCTTTGTTCAAAATGCTGGCAGATGGGAGTTAGAACATTTTTGGCCATGTTTCCATTATTATTGGCATGATCTTCACATGTTCCTAGTGTTGGGGGTTATCAAATACATTAGGCTAAAATAGTGGGCTGTGTGGGACAAGTGTCTATGCCTAAGGCGACTAATGTAAGAAAAATGGGTTGGTTCTTGTGTTATAAATGGGCAACACCATTTATGTTTGTGGCATAAGAGAAAAACGTGTAGGAGTACACAATTGAGTTAGGAAAGAGTCCTAAGTCTGGTTTTCAAGAGTGAAAACACCTAAGGCTAAGAGTAGTCTTGTGAGGGTCAAGAGTGATCTTGTACACGGCATTGTACTTCGAGTTTAAGTTTTTTTGTATGCTCGAGTTAAATACAATGTTGGGAAAAGAGTTTCCTGTATATTGTGCCTTGTGTTCATCTAAATTTCTGTTGCCTTTACTTATTTTTTGTTGCCTAAAATCACTCCTAAACTTACTACGTTGAAATCTGTCTAAAATATTCTAAGTCCAAAGTTGCTAAAATTTTGGCTAAGTGTTGGAGCAGGCTGAAGTCAAGTGAGAGACATGGCTGCCGCGCAGGCTATTTTTGTGTGACATAAAACGCGCCTTTGACAGTTAGGTATAATAGCCACGTGGACCAATAAATTAGCGCCCTCTATTTAATTAAAGGACCCACATATACCATCTCATAATTCTGTTAAAGAAGGGGTACTTTTAATCCGAAAGTTAACGTTAAGGACAATCGTGGCTCAATAGGTGGAAGGAGAGCAAACTTAGACTATTATCAATATGTTAGGGGCATTTTTGACCCGTTTTCGTTAATTGATTACGAGTATGATCCGGGCAGCCGGCCATCCTAACATCAGGACCCGGTGCGAAATTCCATATGACTCAGTGGTGGGAAAATGGTTAAAAGAAAACAGTTACAGCTTGTCTGGATGGTTGTTACCCATTGTATTGTATTGTATTGTTATCCCAAAATAATGTTTGTTTTGATTGTTTATTTAAAATTGGTTGTATCGTATTGTTAAGTCAATTGTTCCGGACAACCAAAAGCCCTATTTTATGAAACAACCGATTTGGTGTGGTGGGATCGTTTCCTTTTTTTCCAATTATGCCATTACTTATTACTCTATAATTATATTTTATTATTTAATTTTTTATTTTATTTTAACTCCAAATCTCCAACCTGTTGACCTACTTTGTCTTCTTCCATCTTTTGTAGAGTTGGTTTGCCCCGTTCTTTTTATCTAAGTCTCCGTTCAATTCTTTGTCTCTTTCCATCATTTTAATTTTTTTTGTTGCTAATATTAGTTAAACTTTTTTCTTAGGTTTTTGCTCTTCTTTTCAAGCAACGTAATTAATCATAAATTAGTATAAAGAAGTTGTTTTAAATTATTTTTATGTGTAATTCTTGATAAATTTTATTTAAAACAATTGAGGATTTTTAGTGAACTTATCGGTTACAGTACAATACGATATAGTCAAATCAAAAAACTAAACAATATTTAACAACAGCAAACGATACAATCTATTCAAACGTTGTACTCATAAAACGATACAATACAATATAATACAATACAGTAGAATACAACACATTATAAAACAATGGATAACAATGATCCAAATATAGTGTTAACGACCCATATTATCCATTAAAAATGGGTTGGATAACGAACTTTTTAAAAACGGGTCAAATATGGATAAGAACCATATTATCCATTTAGAAAATGAATAACCAATGGGTAACCAATGGATAACCAATGAGTTTAACTTTTATATTTATAAAGCCTCACATTTGGGGTTCCTCATGTTTGGGAGACTAGAAATTCTCCCAAAAGTGATCATATTATAGAAGTCATGGATAATATGGTTACCCATATTATCCGTCAGTTAACCATTTTTTATCCGTATTAAATATGGGTCGAATTAGATAATTTATCTGTTTTCATTACCCATTTTCGATCCAAACCATATTCGACCCGACCAGCCCGTTTGCCACTTCTATGTACGACCATCTTTTGTTAAGAATAGTCAAACCTCCTAATATCTTTTATGTAGCATCTTTCATAACACCCCCCCCCCCCCCAAACCAAAACCCCCCTCCAAAAGAAAAAGAAGCTAATGGACATGTTTTGGTCAATATTAATAAAAAACTTTACAGTCTATCAAAATAATACACAATGTTGCTTGTTGATAACATTACCGTTTCATTTAATCTTAACATAAGCGAATCCAGGATTTGAAGTTTATGAGTTCCTATTATAATTTCAAATTAATATAGAATAATAACTAGGTTTACAATTATATATTTGTAGCTATTTAATGGATTTTTTAATAAAAATACAAGGTCTCCGCAAAAGTTATCGGGTTCCCGGGAACCCAGTAACTATACTCTACATCGGCCACTGAATCTTAATCAATGGGCATTTTTGGTTCACATATTCTTAAATGGGAGTATGACGTATCTAAAAGATATGAGTAACCTTTTTACAACTTTCAAAGATATTTAACTAATTTTGATGAGAAAAGTGTGAAAGAGTGGATCAATCATCAATAGTAAATTACCAAATATTAAAAAAAATATTAATATTATTATTAATAGCTGACTTGGAGCAAAGCACAATATTTTTTCCGAAACAAGAAAGCATGCACAAAGTCACGACTCTCTATATAGGTTCGAAATAGGAGCCCATACTATATGCAGGAATACTACTTATCATATCCTGTCCCAAATTTAGCAATCAAGTTCAATCTATAAGGTTCAGAGATGTAGAAAATATCGAAAAAATAAAACACACGCAGAACCCCTAAAATGGAACATTCCTATGAATAGCCATAGCAGTGAGGGGGTTCCTCATTTCACAAGATAATTTCAGAACTTCTTTCATGTCAACTGCGTGGACTCCATCCTCGACCCACTTGAAATTCTGCACTAATTTTGCCACCCATAACATCACCGTGACCAACCCTAAGTTCTTCCCCGGACATACTCTCCTTCCTGCCCCAAACGGTGCCAAACGAAGGTCACCACCCCTGACGTCCACCATTGAACCACCTTCAACCACTATGAACCGTTCAGGTTTGAACTCAAGTGGATTCTCCTACACATCAGAATCATGGGTAATAGCCCAGATATTAACCATTGCTGTCGTGTGGGAAGGAACAACCATGCCGTTGCTTAACATAACATCAGATGTAGAAAGCCTTGCCCAGGAGAGAAGTGGACCCGGTGGATGAGTTCTCAGAGTTTCCTTTACAACCGCTTGTAAATACGGCATCCGAGTAATATCAGCATCAGTCACAACTTTTCCCATTGTAATGTTATCAACTTCTTTTTGTAACTTCTTTTGCACTTCGGGATTTAATATAAGCTCCGCCATCACCCATTCAGTTAGAAGTGTTGTAGTGTCAGTCCCTCTGAAAATCATTTCCTGCATTACAACAATAAATTAAGAACCATTACACGTCAACACTTGTAAAAAGTTGTCTAATCAAAAGAATTTAAACAACCAGGATATTATGAACATGTTAAAAAATTAAACACAACTAATCATAATATATATATATGTTGAGAAGGATCATATATATTGCTTGGAACCCATAAGATCAAAAGTCTGATTGGGGCACTGGTTGAATAATTTACTCAGATACCCCCGCTACCTTCAAATTATGAGTCCGCCTCTGCAATTATTATATAACCTTTTGCCAGAAATTAATGTGTTGGCACCCTATTTAAAACCCATATTAAATGTGAATAATTACAGTTATGTAAATATATTATTTTTACGTACCCATAAAACGGCAACCATGTCATCTTCCGGTAGCTTTTCTTCTCCGTCAAGAGACAAAAGAACGTCCACAAAATCTGCATTATCCGACACCATTTTGGATATAGCACTGCATCTGTGTTCCTCAATAATGGTTTTGACAAGCTTTTGTACACGTGGCACAAGAGCTTCACAACGTTGGACAATACCCGAAGGGTCATAGAAAACCTAAGCCACGGAAGATAATCAGACCAATTAAAAGCACCGAGTAATTCAAATCCTTCCTTCACCATATCTTGCAGCTCCACTAACTCCTTGCTATCTTTATTATAGCGCTTTCCAAAAACACTTCCCATTATATTATTCAAAGCAGCCAACTGCAAATGTTTCCTCAAAGAAACTGTCCCATTTTACAACTGCTCATTTACTATGTCATGTACCATAATGGAGCAGTCAAGTTGACGGCCCGTCTCATGGGCTGCAATTCGCTTCGGCGCAAAGAGATGTGAAGAAGCAATACGGCGCAAGAGACGCCAGTAAGTTCCATTAGGAGCGAATCCAATGGCTCGGCTAAACATAAGGCTCTTAGCGGATTGTTTGATGGGACGATCAGCGAAATGAGGAGAAGTTAAAATCTCTTTAGCTATTTGAGGATCGGAGGATACAACTACAGGGGTAGAACCAAGGCTAAAAGCCATAAGTTGTTTAGCTTGATGAGTCCAAGCCACGGAGGCTAAAGAGCGATGAGCCAAGCCGCGGCTTAGAGTGAAAAGGCTACTGATAATTGGAAAACCACGGGGTCCAGGAATTGGGATTTTTCCACAACGGTTACGACCATTTTTCCAAGCTACGCCTCCGGGAGAACAAGCCCAGGTGATTAGAGTGATAGAAAGAAAGGCAAAAACAATGGAAACGATTATGTATTGATCAAGAAGATTTTTAGAACCCAGAAAAGCAGGTAGTGTAAAAACCCACCAGTTGGAGTCCGTTGTCACCATAGCCAAATCCATGAGACTGAAGGAAAGCGAAATGTTATAGAAAGAGATATTGAGAGACAGATGGAATTTGTGATGTTGGAAAATGAAAAGTTTGATGAGTTTAAATAGGCTGGGAACTGGAAGGAAGCCATCAATGAAAATGGAGTCAAATTCAATGACTAACCATAAACCTATTTAGTAATCATATTCAAAATAGTTCTAGTAATCTATTACATAGAATCTTGGGATAAATCATAGGTACACAGCATTTTGTTTGAACATCTTACCATAAAATATATATATGGTCACCTTATTTAATTATTATCTTGCTATAAAAGAAAAATCCATGGACTATTGTTTGGATTTTGTTTTTTCAAGTCAAAAGATATTAATGGAACTTCCATATATAATAGTGATAAGAGATTCTAACTGTTTTAGAAAACTAACTGAAATACTAAAGATAAATCGCGGAAAATAATTAATAATATTATTCATGTTTAGCTAAATATCTACGAGTTATGTCACGTCACCTTTTTTAAAATTAGAATTATACGATACATAAACGGTCTACAGGAATGCAGGAGTATTAAGTTAGACCATAGACTATTCCTGTAGAGTTAAAAGTATATATTCACAGATGCAGTTCTCCTACGCTATTTTTTGTATTTTTTTGGTGTCAATATTTAAAATAATAATATGTATGAATAAGATTCAAAGGGAAGGAAAGCCTTGCATGTACCCTACTTACTTCTCATTATTTGCAATTTTAACGTAATTTAGCTTGATTTTCATTTTGATTTTCCAATTTATTGCGTTCACTCAATGGTTAAACAATGAAGAAAATGTTTCCAACATTAAATAAGAGCATATGCCAATATTTATGAAATGGTGCGGAGATGCATGGGTGGTTTGGAGAAAAAAAAAAATTGAAGATGAATAAACAGAGAAAAAAACTATATATCGCCATAGTAACAAAAAGTAACAATGGCTTGAAACTTAACCCTTACGATGTATTGAAATATTTTTTTTATTGATTTAATTTGCCACATCAACACATCAAAACATCCCACATTTTAATTTTAATTTATGCAAAGCCAAGTGCAAATTACGAATGATTTTCATGAGTAATCTTTTGATGTGTTGTCTGAGGGTATACAAAGGGAAGTTTATTATTGTTAAGATTATAAAATATTTGTACTCTAATTATAGTTACATCAGAAGGAATTTCCGTGTTTGTAATGCTAATGGCCAGTGATGGCTTGGATGTGGGTTTGTGGCACAGAAAGTCTCGTCCATCTTCTTGACGTGAAGATAACTGAGAATAGCTTTTACCGAGGAAGAAAGAAGCTTGTTATATATAACGGAGAATAGCACTGTTTATATTATTATTTAATTAGATTATATGGTAGCATAATTTGAAGAACTTAGGATGTGTTTGGTACGAAGGAAAATATTTTTCGAAAAATATTTTCTAATTTTTCCGTGCTTGGTCGGTTTAAATATTTTGAAAAACACTTTCCTCATCAACTCATTTTCCTCCAATTGGAGGACAATATTTTCCGTATCAAAAGAAATAAAATATTTTCCAAAACTCTTTTCTAACTCTTTTCTAACTTTCCTTCCATTCCTATCCCCCACCAACCCCCACCCAACCCACCCCACCCCACCCCACCCTCGCCCCGCCCCCATCCCACCTCCACCATTACCCCCACCTCCACCCACCCTAAATAGAAATATTATTAATGGTATTTTCTTTTCATATTATAGATAGAGTATCTTATTTTTTTTGTTTCAACAAATGGGTATTTTCTTTTCGCGATATAATTTTTTTTTTAATTTTAACAAAAAAATACTTTCTTTTTATGACGTAGAAAAAATATTTCTTTCATCAACAAAATGATGTAGTAAAAAATATTTTCTTTCATTTCAACAAAAAGATATAGTAAAAAGTATTTTCTTTTATTTCAAGAAAAAGAGTATTTTTTTTTCATGATGTAGAAAAGTATTTGTTTCATTTCAACAAAATGAGTATTTTCTTTTCATGATGTAGAAAAATTATTTTCTTTTATTTCAACAAAGTGAGTACTTTATTTTCATGTTGCAGAAATAGTACTTTCTTTTTTAACAAAAAAAGAGTATTTTTTTTAGTTATGGAGCACAAATTTCAACGTTGTTTTTGTGTAAAAAATAAAGCAAAACATTAGTTCATTTGGGTTTGTATGAATTATTAGAAGAATAATTAAATTCCTGAAAAAAATAGTCATGAAAATGTTGGGTATTTAGGGGTGAGAGGGAGGAGGAGGGAGGGGAGAGCACATAAAACATAGGGACTTGGGGGAAGGG
>NW_017674582.1:41742-52443 GCF_001879085.1 Nicotiana attenuata
AGAGTAGCACAAAAACTTATTTTTCTAAAAATTATTTTCTACTCCCTAACCAAATACTAAAAAATATTTTCTCGAAAAAGGTTTTCTCTCACCAACCAAACAAGGAAAAATAAGTGATAAAACCACCATTTTCTAGGAAAACATTTTCTAAGAAAATATTTCGTTCGTACCAAACACACCCTTAATCTTACTTGGTTCAGACTTAATAAGTCTGTTAACCAACTTGGAGCCGAAGGCACCATCATTTTTAACATCTGATAGGTTCCACTAGGACTTTCTTAACAACTTGTTTTTTTTTTTTTTTTTTGCTAATCAGACAACATTTATTAAGCAGGAAATTAAGTAGTGTTATTACAATATCGAACTGATCTTAACGATTCAGTCCCTAAATAGTTTTTGCGGAATATTAAAGAAGCACATAAAGGTGGTTCGTCCCAAAATGAGTCTTCGCAGTCAACATAGATATGTGATCCCAGGTACTCCCGTACTTTGCTAAGGTGTGCGCCATTTTGTTCCCTTCATGGTAAATGTACCTAACGGGTGGGTGGTCTATTGCGGCTATGAGGAACCTGCAGTCATGTAGAAGATTAACGTAAGCTCCTTGTATCTATAGTGTGTTGCAATAAGGAGATTAATACCTGGCAGTCCGTCTCCACTATTAGCGTAGTTTAGTTTTTTGTGAAAGCGAGTTCCAATCCCTTGAGTAGGGCAATTATTTTAGCATGTAGTGGTGATGAAGCAAATATATGGCTGGAGAATCCATCAATCCAGTTTCCGTGGGAATCTCTGATGATTCTGCCTGCTCCTCCATTGTTGGAGTTTTTTTATGTGCGCCATCGATATTTAGTTTATAGATGTTGGGTGGTGGTGGTGTCCACCTGATGGGTATTTTGGTGAATTGTGTTTTTGGATTCTTGTGGTTGGTAAGGCCGAAATATTTCAGTGTGTAAGAAATTGCTTTATCACTGTTTATCATTGTGGAAGATTTGTTAAATATGTTGTGATTGCGGTTAAGCCAAATTTGCCACAGTATAATTGGTGTTAAAATTGATAAAAGGATTTGTGTGTTATCTGGTAGGCTAGTGTTGTTTTTTGATGTACACATATATTTTTATCCAGTCTAGTGGATTAGATATGTATTGATGTTTAAAACTCCCCAAAAAGAGAGGTCCTTTGAGCGGAAGAAGAATATGTGGTGTATGTCACGACCCATTTTCGAAAATAGATCGTGATGGCGCCCAACTCCATTATCGGGCAAGCCAACGCGGAAAAAGTAATTTGGTTCTCAGTTTTGTTTTTACCCAAAGTAAGCATAGAAATTCATAAAGCTCAAGTCAAATCAGGAATGAACAATAATATGCCAAAATAGTTATACAATCCCCAAAATGATAGTTTACTAACGTGTGTGCCAAGACCTGGTGTCACAAGTAATGGGCAACTAGTAGAATGAACAAAATAGATAAACTATCCTACTGTCTGAGATAGAATAGACAGCAAAAGTAAGGAAAAGACTCCATCAAGCTGCTGAACGTCACAGGAAGGGGTAGCTCACCGTGGATGTCTCAAGCTATAAATCAGGGGTGCGCACCAAACTGGTAGCCAGATGTACCTGCCTCAGATCATGTACAATTAAGTACAGAAGTGTAGTATGAGTAGATAAGCAATATGTACCCAGTAAGTATCCCGTCTAATCTCGAAGAAGTAGAGACGAGATGTCGAATTGACACTTACTAGGTTCAAATAATATAATAAAGTGGTCTGCTAGGCAGGATAGTTACAGTTAATCAACAGGATGCAGCAAGAGATAATAAGTCATGTCCTTAAAAATTTTATAGTTAACCGTACACGTTTCAAGTATTTAGCAGAACAAGTCATGGATAAGATTTCACACATATATATATATATATAATTCTCATGCGCATATTATGCCGAGGTCGACGGCCCGATCTAACAGAAAATAAACTGTGCTTTGCCAGAGGGTCGAATGGCGCGAACCATAGATGTATCTATTTCTACCGAGGCGATCAGCCCGATCCACAAATGTCAATTAATATCAAGAATCACATGAATGCGCATTTATTTTCAAATAAATTTATACAAGTGTCCAACAAGCATATATATATTCGCTTATATTCCTTCCCAAATTTCTAGCATATCCTAAGTGATCACATTGGTGAGAAAATATAGAGACATTCACAAATATAGCATGATACGGGTCCTAGACTACCCGGACAATTAACATGATAGTAGCTACGCACGGACTCTCGTCACCTAGTGCGTACGTAGCCCCCGCATTTAGTGGCAAATTATTCAATTATTATACTTATGGGGACAATTCCTTCTTACAAGGTTAGAAAAGAGACTCACCTTGCTCCTTGTGCACTTCCAATACCAAGAACGAGTCCAAACCCTCAATTCAGAGCCGAACGATCCCAAACTAGTTAAATGAGGTAGGAACTAATCAATATAAGCTCACAAACATCGAATTCTAACTATTTAGGCAATTTCCCAACCATTAACACAAGTTTCCTAAAATCCGACCCCGGGCCCACGTGCCCGGATTCCGAAATTTTTCGAAAGAAGTTATTCTCTATAACCTAAGGATTATTAATATATAATTTCTAGTTCATTACATAACAAATTTCGTGGTAAAATCTATGTTTTTTTAAAACCCTAGGTCTAGCTCTAACCCCTTGATTTCTTCAAATCTTTAGGTGTTAATCTACCCAAAACTCAAGTGTTAAACTTAGAAATAAGGGGGATGAACTTACCTCACGATGCTATGTGAAAATCCCTTCTCAAGAGCTCCAAAATCGCTTAATGCCCGTGTGCCAAATGGTCAAAAATGGCTGGGGCTCAAATTAAATGAAGCTCATTGCCCAGCAATTTTCGCTTCTGCGGTCAAGGGACCGCATCTGCGGTCCCGCATCTGCGAGAAAGGACCGCACCTGCGAAATTGGCTAAAAGGGTTGGGACCGCTTCTGCGGTCTTGAAGCCGCACCTGCGTAGCCGCTTCTGTGGTTTGGCCTGGCCAGCTCTGGGCCGCATCTGCGATAGAAGGACCGCATCTGCGCTCTCGTACTTGCGGTCCTACAACCGCATGTGCGGTTATAACAGAAGCAGCAGCCTCAACACTTCTAAAAATTTTCCACTTCACTCGAACCTCGTCCGATTGACGTTTGGGGATCCCGGGCCCTGCATGAACATACCGACAAGTCTGAAATCAAGAAACGGACCTACTTGAACCTTCGGAACGCCCGAAACAACGCTAAATCTAAGAATCACCCCCTAAAACCACTTGAATCAAACTTATGAACTTCAAGTTCTCAATCTTCCTCTAACGGGCCAAAATACCCTTAAACTACTCGGATTGACACTAAATTTTGCGGGCAAGTCTTAAATGCTATATTGGACCTGTACTGGGAATCGGAACCAACATACGAGCCCGATACCAACGTGATCAATCATTAATTAGTTTCTTTAAATCCATAGAATTCCAGTTTAACAATTTCTAATAAAAACTCATTACTCGGGCTAGGGACCTCGGAATTCGATTCCGAGCATACGCCCAGGTCCCATATTTTCCTGCGGACCCTCCAGAATCGTCAAAACACGAATCCGGGCCCGTTTGCTCAAAATGTTGACCGAAGTCAAACTTAGCCTTTTAAGAAAATCCTAAAGAGTCAATTGTGCATATTTCAATCCAAACTCTTCCGAATCCCGAACCAACCATCCCCGCAGGTCGTAAATTAGTTAAAGGAAGCACGGAGAGTGTTATTTGGGGGAACGGGATTCTAAAAAGGCAAACGACCGGTCGGGTCGTTAGATCCTCCACCCCTTAAACAAACGTTCGTCCTCGAACGGACCTAGGAAAGTACCTGAAGTGCTGAATAAATGAGGGTATTTGCTCCGCATGTCCTCCTCGGACTCCCAGGTCACCTCCTTGACTGGTTGGCCCCTCCACTGGACTCTCACTGCAGAAATCCTCTTGGACTTCAACTGGCGATCCTGTCTATCAATGATGGCAACTGACTCCTCCTCGTAACCCAAACTCTCGTCCAGCTGAATAGTACTGAAGTCTAACACATGGGATAGGTCGGGATGATACTTCCGAAGCATCGATACATGAAAAACCGGATGAACTCCCGATAAACTGGGGGGTAAAGCAAGCTCATAGGCAACCTCCCCAACTCGTCTCAACATATCGAAGGGGCCAACGAACCTTGGGCTCAACTTGCCCTTCTTCCCGAACCTCATAATACCCTTCATTGGCGAGACTTTCAAGAGAACCTTCTCGCCAACCATGAATGATACATCACGCGCCTTCTGATCCGCATAACTCTTCTATCTGGACTGAGCCGTGCGAAGCCTTTCCTGAATCAACTTCACCTTGTCCAAGGCATCTTGCACCAAATCTGTACCGTATAACTTAGCCTCACCCGGCTCAAACCACCCGATAGGAGAACGACACCGCCGACCGTACAAAGCCTCGAATGGGGCCATCTCAATGCTGGACTGGTAGCTGTTGTTGTACGCAAACTCTTCCAAGGGCAAGAACTGGTCCCACTACCCCCCAAAGTCAATCACACAGGCTCTAAGCATATCCTCTAGAATCTGAATCGTCCGCTCGGACTGTCCGTCAGTCTGAGGATGGAATACTGTGCTAAGCTCTACGCAGGTCCCCAACTCACTCTGAACAGCTCTCCAGAAATGGGAAGTGAACTGAGGGCCTCTGTCTGATATAATGGAAACAGGCACACCGTGCAACCGGACTATCTCCCGAATGTAAATCTGAGCATACCTCTCTGCTGTATAAGTAGTCGCCACTGGAATAAAGTGGGCCGACTTGGTCAACCTATCAACGATGACCCATACTGAATCAAACTTTCGCAAAGTCCGCGGCAACCCAACTACGAAATCCATGGTAATGCACTCCCAGTTCCACTCTGGTATAGGCATCTGCTGAAGTAGGCCACCTGGCCTCTGATGTTCATACTAGACGTGCTGGAAATTCAAACACTTAGCCGCATACTCCACTTTGTCTTTCTTCATCCTCCGCCACTAATAATGCTGCCTCAAGTCACGATACATCTTCGTAGCTCCCGGATGGATGGAATACCGCAAACTGTGTGCCTCCTCTAGTATCCTCTCCCTCAGGCCATCAACATTAGGAGCAAAGAGACGACCCTGGAGCCGCAAAACGCCATCCTCGCCGATAGAAACCTCCTTGGCTCCTCCCTGAATCACCGTCTCTCTGAGAACCGCCAGATGTGGATCATTGAACTGCCGAGCCTTTATCTCCCCCAATAATGAAGACTGAGCAACCATACACGCAAGAACTCGGCTGGGCTCCGAAATGTCCAGCCTCACTAGTCTATTAGCCAAGGACTGAATGTCCCAAGCTAGTGGTCTCTCCTCTGCTGGAATGAATGCCAAGCTACCCATACTCTCTGCCTTCCTGCTCAAGGCATCCGCGACCACGTTCGCCTTGCCCAGATGATAAAGGATGGTGATGTCATAATCCTTCAGTAACTCAAGCCACCTGCGTTGTCTCAAATTAAGATCCCTCTGCTTGAACAAATGCTGCAAGCTGCGATGATCAGTATAAACCTCGCATGACGCCCCATACAGGTAATGCCTCCATATCTTAAGAGCATGAACAATCGTCGCTAACTCCAGATCGTGCATAGGATAATTTTTCTCATGAATCTTTAGCTGACGGGAGGCATGTGCAATAACTCACCCCTCTTGCATCAATACACAACCCAAGCCAACGCGCGAAGCGTCACAATATACTGTATACATCCCTTAACCGGAAGGCAACACAAGAACTGGTGCTGTAGTCAAGGCTGTCTTGAGCTTCTGGAAGCTCGCCTCACAATCATCGGACCAATGGAAAGGAGCACCCTTCTGGGCCAATCTAGTCAGAGGTGATGCCATAGATGAAAAGCCCTGCACGAACCGTCTGTAATAACCTGCTAACCCCAGGAAACTCCTGATCTCGGTCACTGTAGTAGGGCGTGGCCAACTCTGAACTGCCTCAATCTTCTTGGGATCCACCTTAATACCCTCTCCTGACACAATATGCCCAAAGAATGCTACTGACTCTAGCCAAAACTCACACTTGGAGAACTTAGCATATAGCTTCTGCTCTCGCAAGATCTGAAGCACTACTCTCAGATGCTACTCGTTCTCCCCCAGGCTACGTGAGTATATCAAGATGTCGTCAATGAAAACGATGACGAAGGAATCAATATAAGTCCTGAACACCCCGTTCATCAAGTCCATAAATGCCGCTGGTGCATTAGTCAAGCCGAAGGACATCACTAGAAACTCATAATGGCCATATCTAGTCCGGAATGGAGTCTTAGGGACATCCGAGTCCTGAATCTTCAACTAATAGTAACCCGACCTCAAGTCGATCTTAGAGAACACCCTAGCACCCTGCAACTGGTCGAACAAATCATCGATACGAGGCAACGGATACTTGTTCTTGATGGTGACTTTGTTCAACTGGCGGTAATCAATGCACATCCGTATAGTCCCATCCTTCTTCTTCACAAATAACACTGGTGCACCCCAAGGCGATACACTGGGCCTAAAAAACCCCTTCGCTAACAACTTCTCAAGCTGCTCTTTCAACTCCTTAGGAGCCATACGGTACGGTGGGATAGATATAGGCTGGGTGCCTGAAGCCAAATCAACGCAGAAATCAATATCACGATCTGGTGGCATGCCAGGAAGATAAGATGGAAACACATCGGCGAACTCTCGAACTACTGGAACTGAATCAATCGGCGGAGACTCTACGGTGGTGTCCCGAACATAAGCCAAATATGCCAAACACCCTTTCTCGATCATTTGCCGAGCCTTCAGGAAAGAGATAATCCGGCTAGGTGTATCAACTGTGGAACCGTTCCACTCCAACCCTGGCAATCCTGGCATTGCTAAAGTAACAATCTTGGCATGGCAATCTAGGACGGCGTGATATGGAGATAACCAATCCATGCCCAGGATGACCTCAAAGTCGATCATGTCGAGCAACATGAGATCTGCTCTAGTCTCAAAACCACAAAATGTGACCACACAGGACCGGTAGATCCGATCCACAACCACAGAATCGCCCACAGGAGTGGACACGTGAACAGGAGTGCTCAAGGGCTCAGGAGTAATAACCAGAAAATGAGCAAACAGAGACGATACATATGAATAGGTGGAACCTGGATCAAATAATACCGAAGCATCTCTGCCGCAGACAGAAATGATACCTGTGATAACTACATCTGAGGCTAATGTATCTGGTATGGCCGGAGAGCATAGAATCTGGCTGGAGCGACGGCTGGCTGGCCTCCACCTGTCTGAGCAGTAGCTGGCTGACCTCTCCCTGTCTGACCTCCACCTCTATGACGGCATCTACCACCCTGTCCTCCGCCCCTAGGCGGCTGGGCAACTGGTGCTGAACCCATAGGCTGTTGGCCCTGCTGTACTGACTTGCCCCGAAGCCTGGGACAGTACCTCCTCATCTGACCAAGATCTCCGCACTGAAAACAACCTCGCGGTGCGGCGGCCTGCTGTCCAGATGGCTGACCCTGATGGCCTGTAGACCCACTAGAAGAAGCCTGAATAGCCGGTGGACGGTATGAACCCTCTGGCATAGCACTGAAATAAGAATCAGAAGAACCCTGAGGACCTGAATACCCACCGGAGGAACCCTGAATAGCTGGTGGGAGATAAGAACTCTCTGGCATGGTGCTGAAATAGGGACGCGCTGGAGCACCCCGAGCAGGTGGTGGTGCTTAATATGGGGGCCCGCTGGGCTGTCCCCTCCCAAACTAACCTCTGCCCCTAGCCGAGGCACCTCTGTACTCCCTGCACCTATCAATGAAGTCCTGAGCATCCTCATGGCGCTCACCCCCGAAGACAGGAGGGTGAAGTCTAGTCCATCTATCCAACAGCTTCTGCGGGTCACCATCCGCAGCTGGTCTGGGCTCGGGTATCACTGCAGCAACTGGCTGAGCCCCATCTGCGGGTAGTGCACCCGGAGTCTGATACACTGCGGCTGCATGACCGTGAGCCTGAGCAGTAAGGGTCTGTGCTCCCCCTCCCGCCTATGATGTAGCTGGATCTACTAGAAATAAACCAGCCTGAGTCATGGTATCCATGAATCGTAGCATACGACCCATGACCTCCTGGAATCCCGGTGCTGTCAAAAAGTCTGCCGGGGTAGGNAAAACCACAAAATGTAACCACACAGGACCGGTAGATCCGATCTACAACCACAGAGTCGCCCACAGGAGTGGACACATGAACATGAGTGCCCAAAGGTGTAGGAGGAATAACCAGGAAATGAGCAAACAGAGAAGATACATCTGAATAGGTGGACCCTGGATCAAATAATACCGAAGCATCTCTACTGTCACGACCCCAAATACCGATCGTGATGGCGCCTATCACATTACTAGGCAAGACAACTAATCCATAAACCACAACCCTTTTTACTCTAACATTTAAGCCATTTGCTATCACAGGTTTTAGATACTAAATTCATAATAAGCGTTATAATAGCAGAAATATGCGGAAGGTAAAAATAACAATAACTACACAACCCCAACAATCTGGTGTCACGAGTCTAGAGCCTCTAATACAAGTCTGAAAATCCACTACATAAATAGCCTAGAAAAGTGCGGAAAGATAACAAGATAGAGGGGAGAAATCAGGGCTGCGGACGCCATGCAGCTACCTCGAAATTCCCGGCAAATGCTGAATAACTGAGAAGCTCTCACTCGGCTGCTCGGGCACCTGGATCTGCACACAAGGTGCAGGGAGTAATGTGAGTACGCCAACTCAGTAAGTAACTAAAGTAAATAAGTACTGAAAGCAGTGACAAGCAGTTCGAAAACATATAACTTTAAAATTAGTTCTGTCATATAAATCATCATTTCTAATTTAAAAACATTGAAATCAGTTATTTAGCAATATATCCAACAGAGGCCTGTTTAAAAGAAGTGTGAAACAGTGAAACATCATAATAGGGCCCCTCGGGCAAGAATCTCTCAGAATATGGCCCCTCGGGCAGCCTCTCAATCACTCGTCAATCAACTCTCGTCACTCAGTACTTACTCTCAGAACTCGGCTCATTTATATCTCATAATGATAGAAATCATAGTGACCGCTGCGGCGTGCAGCCCGATCTATATATTTATAGTAGACTACGCTCATTGGGGGTGTGCAGACTCTGGAGGGGCTCCTACAGCCCAAGCGTCATATCGCTATGGCGCGCAGCCCGATCCAATATATATATATATATATATATATATATATATATATATATATATATATATATCGTTGCGGCGTGCAGCCCAATCCATATAAGTATCGCTGCGGCGTGCAGCCCGATCCATAGCTCACATATATATAATAATATCCTCACACTTAGGTCCTCGACCTCTCTCAGTCATTAACCTTACAGCCTCACGGGCACAACAGTGAAAATTAGGGAACTCAGTCCAAATAATTCTCTCTTTTCAAAATGAACAGAATAAACCAGTTTTAGCATTTAACAGGTAAAATATGACTGAGGATATGCTTTTAGCAAGTAAAGTGAGGAAAACAGTCAAAATGCCCCTAAGGGTTTCTACAGGTCGGCACAAGGCCCCAAACATGGCATACAGCCCAGAACACAGTATAAATATTCAAAATACGGGATAATATAATATTTCCAAACCAAACACGCGGCTTAATAGTCGCTACAGGACGGACCAAGTCACAATCCCCACCGGTGTACGCCCACACGCTCGTCACCTAGCATGTGCGTCACCGCGTTTATTAAAACAAGTCAAATACCGGGGTTTTTGTACCCTCATTTCCAGATTTACAATGGTTACTTGATGTGCCGGAGAATTTCGGCACATTTGATACAAATTGCTTAGATTTTAGCCTGTTTTAGATGCAATTATCTTTTATACTTATGTAATTTTAGTGTTTTTGCAGTATATGAGGTTTAAGGACTTAAGAGCATGGAAATGAAATCAAAACAAAAAGACAAGAAAAGAGCGAAAAGGCATCGCAAATGTAGAAATGCGATCGCAAATCTAGCATGCGAGCCGCAGAATGTGCACTTGAATCGCAAACCACAACAGTGTTCTGGGCAAAATCCAACGCAAGACATGCGGTCCAGTCTGTGATCGCATAACCTGTATGCGAGCTGCAGAATGGACCGCAAACTCAACTTGAAGGTTGCTGAAGGTAGAAAATACGTCGCGACATGCGATCGCATTTCTACAATGCGGACCGCAAACCATGAATGCGATGAAGGCCTGGAAACTAGGGTTGAACTATGCGATGGCCATGTCAAGAATGCGGACCGCATGTCTGTTATGCGACAGATATGCGGTCGCATATTTAACCGGAAAGGGTATTTTTGTCCAGATTTTGCCCCGAATTTTGGCCCACTATAAATAGATTTATTGGGGTTTTGTGGGGGCATCTGGTCTGATTTTGGGAGCTACAATACAAGCCATTAATATTCTTTACTTTTGGAAGCTTTTGGTTGAAGAATCTTTCACTTTGTAATCTTTATGGCATTAAATATTCTCTTCATTTTGTATTTTAGTATGAGTAGCTAATTTAAATACTAAGGTTGTGGACCCTAAATGGGTGTAATGTTAATGGGTGTTTACCATTGAATATATATATATATAT
>NW_017674582.1:52454-77464 GCF_001879085.1 Nicotiana attenuata
GAAGAATGCAGCTGACGGATCTTGTATGGACAAATCATTCGCAAGGGTCACACAAATACTTGACAAAATGGCAAAACATAATCAAGCTTGGCACTCTGAGGATACCACAAGTGGAATTGCATATGGTTCGCCTTCCTTGACCAACCTGATTAAGGAGAATCAAGAGAGAGATCAAATAATCGCAAGGCTTGCCACAAATGTCAATGTGTTGACAAAAATGATCACGGAAAGCCAAACAAAGAAGGTGAATGTGGTGGAGGATGTGCAACCCACATCAAATGAAGATTTTGAGGAAGCAAACTACATCAACAACTCTCAACGAGGGTATCAAAGGCAACAATACCAAGGTCAAGGACAACAAAATCAATGGAGGCCTAACCCGCAAGGGCAAGGCAACCAACAATGGCGAAATGACCAAGGTGGCTCAAGTCAAGGAAATTGGAATAACAACAACAACTTCGCAAATCTGAGTTCAAATCCTTATGTTCCCCCAAAGGGTCAATTTTCAAATCAAGGTTCATCGAGTGATTCCAAATTGGAAAGCATGCTTGAACGGGTATTACAAAATCAAGAGAAGTCTGACATGTCTATAGGGAATATGACCAAGCTTGTTGGCTCTCATACCACATCCATTCAAAAATTGGAAATACAAATGAGAGACCTCACAAGGGAACAAAATCCGAAGCAAAAAGGGACACTTCCAAGTGACACAATTGCGAACCCAAAGGGTAGTGGGAGTGGTCCAACTTCCACATCATGGCAATTACTACTCGGAGTGGGAAGGTACTACAAGGAGAGGGTGAACAAGTGATTTAAATAGATGAGTCCGAACAAGGGGTTGAGGTTGAAGAGCCAAGTGTTGTCGAAGTTGAAAAGATTCTGGAAGATTTGCAAGTGCAAAAAGAGAACCGGTAAGAGGTAAAGGAAAAAGGTAGAAGAGATACCAAAAACTCTTCCACCTATTCCTAGACCTCTTCCGCCATTCCCTCAAAGACTTGTGAGGAAGGTTGATGATAGCAAACTCGAAAAGTTCTACGACATTCTCAAGCAATTATCGGTGAATATTCTATTTGTGGAGGCATTTCAAGAGATGCCGGGGTTTGCTAAATATTTGAAAGATTTGATCACAAAGAAGAGAACCACCAAGAATGAAGTGGTAAACATGACTCACCGGGTTAGTTCCATCATTGCAACATCCACCATCCAATAGAAAGAAGATCCGGGAGCCTTCACCATTCCATGTACTATTGGGGCACGTGATTTTGCAAGAGCCCTTTGTGATAATAGGACTAGCATCAACTTAATGCCTCTTGCCATCTATAAGCAAGAGGGGTTAGGTATGCCGAAGCCCACAAGTATGAGGTTGCAAATGGCCGATCGTTCCATAAAAAGACCGGTGGGAATTATTGATGATGTGATTGTTAAAGTGGGAAAGTTTCATTTACCCGCCGGTTTTGTAATCCTTGATTGTGCTGTTGACAAGGAGATCCCTATCATCTTGGGGAGACCATTCCTTGCCACGGGAAGAGCACTAATGGATTCGGAACAGAATGAGATCAAATTCTGTGTGAATGATGAAGAGGTTACATTCCAAGAAAGCAAGGGTATGAAACTACCACATGAGTATAAAAGCATCTCGATGATCGATGTTGTTGACGAAGTAGAGGATGCGGTTGAAATGAAAATGGAAGAACAATGCCTCGGCGAGGCATTGGCGGCTATTTTGCTGAACTTTGATGGTGAAGATATGGAAGGGTATATGGAATCGGTAAATGCATTGGAGGGACTTGGATCTTACACTTATGCTCCGGCAAAGCTCTCTCTCGATTTGGAGAATAGAGCCACTCCGCCCGCAAAGCCTTCTATTATCGAGCCACCGCAACTAGAGCTCAAACCACTTCCACCACACTTAAGGTATAAATTTTTTGGCTCCAATGATACTTTACCCGTAATCGTTTCTTCTTTGTTGAATGATGTGCAGGTGGAACAATTGTTGGAAGTCTTGAAGGAGCATAGGCAAGCCATTGGATGGACAATTGCGGACATCCGAGGGATTCTTGCGGGAATTTGCAAACACAAGATCCAATTGGAGAGTGAGACGAAACCAAGTGTGGAACATCAATGACGGTTGAACCCGTCAATGCAAGATGTGGTAAAGAAAGAAATCATCAAGTGGTTGGATGTCGGGGTAGTCTACCCTATTGCTGATAGTTCTTGGGTGAGCCCGGTGCAATGTGTGTCGAAAAAGGGAGGCATGACCGTAATTGAAAATTATAAAAATGAGCTCATCCCAACAAGAACGGTGACTGGTTGGAGGGTGTGTATGGATTGCCGGAAGCTCAACAGCGCCACATGCAAAGACCATTTCCCTATGCCTTTTATTGATCAAATGCTTAATCGGCTAGCGGGATGGTCATTCTATTTTTTCCTTGATGGATATTCCGGCTACAACCAAATCAACACCGCATTGGAGGATCAAGAGAAGACAACATTCACTTGCCCCTATGGAACTTTTGCCTTTAGCCGGATGCCATTTGGTTTGTGCAACGCTCCGGCTACTTTTCAAATATGCATGATGTCTATTTTCTCCGACATGGTGGAGGATTTCCTAGAGGTTTTCATGGATGACTTCTCGGTGGTAGGTGACTCTTTTGAGCATTGTCTTAACAATCTTGGACAAATGCTTAAGAGATGTGAGGAAACCAATCTTGTGCTCAATTGGGAGAAATGCCATTTCATGGTGGATGAAGGCATTGTATTGGGGCACAAAATTTCAAAACATGGCATAGAGGTTGACCGGGCTATGATCGAGATTATTTCCAAGCTTCCTCCACCTACTTCCGTTAAAGGTGTTCAAAGTTTCTTAGGGCATGCCGGATTCTATAGGCGTTTCATCAAGGATTTTTCCAAGATTGCAAATCCATTGTGCAAACTCCTTGAGAAAGATGCCAAATTTGTGTTTGACGAAAAATGCCTCAAAGCCTTTGAGGAATTGAAACAAAGGCTCACCACGGCACCCATTATTGTCACACCCGATTGGTTTCTTCCTTTCGAGCTCATGTGTGACGCCAGTGGTGTAGCCATCGGAGCAATGCTTGGCCAACGTCACAACAAGGTTCTCCACCCGGTCTATTATGCAAGCAAGACACTCAATGGAGCGCAAATGAATTACACAGTGACTGAGCAAGAACTTCTTGCCATTGTTTATGCCTTCGAGAAGTTCCGGGCTTATTTGTTGGGATCTAAGGTGATAATGTACACAGATCATACTGCTCTTCGATATCTCATTGTAAAGAAGGATGCAAAGCCTAGGTTGATTCGATGGCTCTTGCTGTTGCAAGAATTTGACTTCGAGGTCAAGGATCGCAAGGGAACTTAAAATCAAGTAGCGGATCATTTATCAAGGCTTGAAGAGGCAGGAAGGCCAAAGGGAGATCTTGAAATCAATGATGCCTTCCCGGATGAACAAATATTGGCATTATCTAGCACTTTTGCTCCTTGGTATGCCGATATTGCTAACTACTTGGTTAGTGACCTTATTCCGGAAGGATTGGAATCCTATCAAAAGAAGAAATTTTTGAAAGATTGTCGGCAATACTATTGGGAAGAGCCATACTTGTTTCGTGTTTGTGCTGACAACATCATCCGAAGATGTGTTCTAGAAGAAGAAATTATGCCAATTCTTCCATGACTCGCCGGTTGGGGGTCATCATGGGGGAAATCGGACGGCGGCTAAGGTGCTTGAATGTGGTTATTATTGGCCGTCGATCTATCATGATGCCAATTAAATGGTCAAGGCTTGTGACCAATGCTAAAGGAAAGGATCAATCTCCAAGAAGCATGAAACGCCAATGCACTTTGTGATGGAGATAGAAATTTTCGACGTATGGGGAATTGATTTTATGGGTCCCTTTGTAAGCTCTTGTGGGATGAAGTATATCTTGGTAGCTGTGGACTATGTGTCCAAATGGGTTGAAGCAATTGCCTTACCAAACAACGAGGCAAGAAGTGTGACCGCATTCTTAAAGAAAAACATATTCACTCGGTTTGGCACTCCTAGAGCCATTCTTAGTGATGGTGGGTCTCATTTCTGTAACAAGGCTCTCACGGGGCTACTAGAGAAATATGGCGTCAAGCATAAGGTGGCCACACCTTATCATCCCCAATCAAGTGGCCAAGTTGAAGTTTTCAACCGGGAGATAAAGAGAATTCTAGCAAAGACTGTTAATGCAAATCGGACCGACTGGTCAAGGAAGCTAGATGACGCATTGTGGGAGTACCATACAACGTACAAAACTCCTATTGGCACTTCTCCTTATCGGTTAGTTTTCGGCAAAGCATGTCATCTACCTGTAGAACTGGAACACAAAGCCATGTGGGCTCTGAAGATACTGAACTTGGATTGGGCTGAAGCTTCAAATTTGAGGTTAACACAACTCAATGAAATGGAGGAATTTCGTTTCCATGCATATGAAAGTGCAGCTGTGTATAAAGAAAGGATGAAGTTCGTCCATGACAAAAAGATCTTGAAGAGGGAGTTCAAGTCGGGTGACTTCGTTTTGCTCTTTAACTCAAGGCTCAAATTGTTTCCGGGCAAGCTCAAATCAAAATGGTCCGATCCGTTCAAAGTGGTAAATGTCTCTCCTTTTGTAGCGGCGGAACTAGAATCGGAGGATGGACTTCGAACCTTCAAAGCCAGCGAGTCAAGCATTACTTGGGCACAGATGGAGAAAAACATTTGGTGGAGCAGCTGGCTCTCAAAGATGGTCCGTGCCCGACCAATGAGTGAATCCAAGGGAACGTCAACTTCGTCATGCCGCAACGTTAAATCAAGCGCTTCATGGGAGGCAACCCATGTGTGGTAACACCCTTTTTGACCTTTAAGTTTTTAATGTGTTTATTAGATAGATTTACTTGAGCAATTTAAAGTGTGTGTTAGAGTGCAGGGGATTCAAAGGATCATAACACGGGATAAGAGTGCACGAAAAAGGGAAGAAAAATCACTTTGCATAGTTGCTGCACATATGCGGACCGCATTTTCACTATGCGGACCGCATTTTGGTCGCAAACCAACACAGTGTGTTGGCTAATTTTGGTGGAAAAGATGCGACGAGTTGGTGCACTTTGCGGACCACATTCTCGCTATGCGATCGCATAGTGCACCGCATTTTTGGCCCTTCAGCAAGTTACTTGAATCCATCGCATAACACTTTTGCGGTCGAATAGTGTGTTATGCGGTGACTTACCCACCGCAAAATCCTTCAGGTATGTCCTTCGCATTCCTTCAGCTCTTACACGTTCAAAACAAAACAAAAATATTTTTTTTAACAGAACGTAACACAACAAAAACTAAAAAAAACGAACAAAGAACGAAAAAAGGGGGCAAAACGGCTAGTGGCATCTAACCAAGGACGAAACACTCGAGAATTCCTCTCGCTAGTGTGCTTATCCATCTTCACTGGTATGTTTCCTTGCCCCGAGTTTTTATTTTAAGTTTCGCCTTTGTTTTGCCTGTATT
Source organism: Nicotiana attenuata (assembly GCF_001879085.1). Classification (NCBI taxonomy): domain Eukaryota; kingdom Viridiplantae; phylum Streptophyta; class Magnoliopsida; order Solanales; family Solanaceae; genus Nicotiana; species Nicotiana attenuata. The sequence goes on from NW_017674582.1 coordinate 57,973, forward strand.
TCTTTCTTTATTTTTGATTTTGTTTTGTAAGTAGTTGTCTGTGCATATTGTGATAGTATTTTAGGTGGGAAATATGTTTGGGGTGCTGGGTAGTAAGAATTAGGACCGCCATTGTTGAGGGTTGAATCAAACCGTTGGGGACGAAGAAGTTTACGGATCGCATACTCGAAATACGGTTCGCATTTCTGCCGCATAATTGTACCCTAGATTGGCTGAGGAAGATGATGAAATGCGGTGTCATTTGTGATCGCATAACTGATATGGGAACCGCAAAGTCACCGCAAACCGAAACAGAACACCCAGTTTCAACTCATGCTTTTTGCGGCAGTTTTACGATCGCATATTCCACTCTGCGGTGGGATTTGCAATCGCATTTTGTGATTTGTTTTTGTTTAGCAATCAAGTTTGCGATGGTTATGTGGTCCGCATAGTTCGCATAACCCATCGCAGACTGAGATCAAGTAATGACTATCATGTTTGCGACAGGTTTGCGGTCCGTATAGTGGTTATGCAACTGCATAACCTGTCGCATCTTCAACTTTTTCTTGACTTTTTCTGTTTTCTTTTCACTGTTGCCCACGATAACGCTCACATTGCACTTTTGTGCAGATATGGCACCCAAGAAATATTCTGCTTCTGACAAGAAAAGGGCATCCTCCAGTCGTCAAGCGACACAAGCCAAACGATCCCGAACGGACCCTAATGTTCCACATCCCTCACAGTTTGATGAGGAGGAGATCTTTCCCTCAGTTGACCTACAAGCTGAGGCAAGAAGGAAAAACGGAGACGATTTCCAACTCCGATTTGGGGTTGATGGGTTTAGGGCACTGTATAGAGAAGGGCTCACCAAACGGAATATCCTGGCGGAGAAGCAATTGAGCTTGAACGGGTTACAAGAGCAGTACCCCCACATATGGGAGAACATAAAACAACGAAAATGGGAGTGCTTCACTGAACCACCTGTTGAATATAATGAGACCCTTGTCTGTGAGTTCTATGCATCGTATGGAGCCTCCAGGAATGTACACCACAAATGCAACAGGATTTTCTGTGACACTGTACTGGTTCGGGGAAGAGTGTGGACTACAGCAGTGAGAAAATTAATGAGCTATACTTCCCTGGCTGGACATCGGGCACAGCTGAGAATGCTGCCAAATGGGCAAATAGGGAAAATGAGCGCAGTTGGATTGCTTCGATGATAGCAAGAGGGAACCCTGCTTGGATCAACCCTGTGCACAAAATATACAAGGAGGATCTCACACGAGAGGATCGATTTTGGCTCAGCTTTGTCACCTCACGCCTTATACCGTCCATAAACAAGACTGATATAAGCATTGAGAAAGCCCTTCTCATTGCATGTATTATGGAGGGCATCAAGATTGATGTGGGCGATCTTATCTTCCGAGAGCTAGGGATCCGGGCTACGCAGCACGCCACTTCACTCCCATTCCCCTTCTTGATCACAGCCATCTGTAAGGCTGTGAAGGTCCCCACCATGCCACATTCTGACAGGACAGGAAAGGAGCTGAGAGACATTGATATCACGCGCATTAGCAATGCTGTTGCTCCCTGGGAGGTTCAGACTCAGGGACCAGTTGACGTAGAGGCTTCAGACTCCCAGACTCCTGTGACCCCTCAGGCTCCAATTGCGTCCACTTCTACTTCGCAGCCTGCCTCTCAGTCCACCACTGCTCAGCCTTCTGCTGCACTGCCAGCCGTCTCGAGTCTTCGTCTCATAGCTCAGCATGCCAATGCTAAGGTAGACCAGCTTCTGAAGAACCTGCCCATCCTCATCAAACAAGCGTTGACTCCTATTCAGTCCTCAGTGACAGCACTCCAACAACAACAAACATATTTCGGGGATCGCCTGCAACAGATTAATTTAAGGGTTGAGAAGATAGAGCGAGGTAAGGTTAGTGATTTGCCTAGACTCTGGGAGGAAGTTGCCACTATGAAGACCGAGCTCCACAAGATGCAGACTTTGGAGTTCGATCTATCATTCTTCCTACCCAAGGAAGATGAGCAGGGAGCAGACACAGCAGCACCGGGTTTGGACCTTGACTTCTCCACGTTGATGACGGATACTGCACTTTCGACTGCCGGGCCTTCCTAGGCTCCAGCTCCCACTACACATATTGAGATACCTTTTGAGGAGTGCCGCGCCCCATTTTTCTCGCGAAATCGGGTTTATGACATTTGGGAAGACAACTCATTCCCTTTTGGGAATTGGGTTTTGGATTAAAGAGTCGCCACCTAATGATTTAAGTGCATTACGACACTAAGAAGGGTTTGAGTCAAGTAACCAGAGATTGGGTAAGGGCTTGAAATTACCCCAAGGGGAAGGTGTTAGGCACCCCTCAGGATCCACTAGTGTGGTTCACGGCCAAACTATTGTTGTGAATTAAATGCAAAATAATACATAGGCAAGTAAGAGTTACAAATAAGAGGGGGTTTTCATGTAATGGTCACAAATAAACAAAGTTAGAAAGGACGAGAGGGATATTGATTTTCCTTAGAGAAACAATTTAAAATTTAGAAAAAGAAGCAAAGAATCGAAAGAATAAAGGGAGGGTGGGGGGGTCCTAGGTTTACAAATAATATGGATCACCCCACACAACACCCAGTAATCACTCCTCAGTGAGGGGCTACACGTGATGTTATCGCGTGGTCATCATATCCATTTCTACCCTTTCCCACCCCGTTAAGGTATTAAAACACGGAATGGTCTCGTTTACTTATTGCATGCTATTACCCGCCCCAAACCTATCAGTCCCGGAGGTACTTGGGACCACTAATCCTAAAGGGAGGAGATGTTGGGCTTATTTTTGGTTTCAAAAGGTAAAAATACTAAGGCGACAAACAAAACACATATAGCAAGTTTGGGGAAGCATAAAAACAAATAAAAATGCTCAGACAGAACTCCTTTAAGCCAAAGAAAGCACATAGTTTAGCATGTCTTACACGTACTATTTAAGGTCTAATTAAACTTAAAAGGTTTGAGGCAGACTGATTTATTACATAGTTCAGATAAGAAGCCCGAATCAGGCCTGCCAGCTGGTTGTAGTTAATAAAATTTGATTCAGTTTATAAAATTTACCCCATGGTTTGCCTAAGTGTTGGACGAAGGTCCTATAGGCATGATATCTACTGATTTCAGAAATAATGAATTAAACTGAATACATACTGATTTAAGGAAAAGTTGTCAGTTAAAGAAAGGCGATTTTTAGCAATAGATCATAAGCTCTGCAGCTAGTAAGGCATTATTACTGGTTTTAGACTTATAAGCGAGTGAGGCGATTAAGATTTGGTTAACGCTCCTATAGGCATGCTTTCTATGCGTTTGTCGACCTTAGAACACATTTATAGACATAGTAAAAATGCAGAAACCCTATAGGCATGACATCTAAATGCTAGATTTTATATGAACATGACATCTGATTGCATTTGGTTACTAAGTCCTATAAACATGTTTTCCTAGTGAGAAGTGGATATGCAAGAATCAGAAAGGACTTATAGGCATATTTTCTACATGCATGTGCATCCTATAGACATGGTATCTATATATGAGAATGCATAAATCCTATAGACATGCTATCTACATATGAGAATGCTGAAATTAGAAATCCTATAGACATATTATCTACATGTGGGAATGCAGAAATCCTATTGACATAGTATCTATATATGAGAGTGCAGAAATCAGAAATTCCTATAGGCAGGTTATCTACCCCTTTTGCATACATGGTTACCCCTCCCTTTTTCACTAGCCATCCCCGAGAGTTTTATTACAAAGTTAATACAGCCCAGAAGAAAGTAAAGTAAAGAAAATACATCAAAAATTAGAAAGTACAACCAAGGAGAGCCTGATTTAGACTTCCTGTATGAAGTATGAAGTAAACCAACTCTAAGAGGTCACATTTCAAAGCCTTTCTCCCATTTGGGGTGTGTCAAAGTTCCCTAAGAGCCCCACATGAACTCCGGGCAGTGCTTACACCTAAATACATTACCAGATTAAGACATAGTGCAGTGTGGAAAGGCCAGCCCTCAAGTGTCCAAGTTTAGAGGAAACTTAAGGTCCCAAGGCAAGGCTCACAAGAGGGGGGGAGGGGGGGAGGGGCAGAACTTAGGAACTAAAGGAGAATGCAAGTGCAGAAGTGGAATTCTGAAAGGGGAAAGGAAGAGGGAAGCAATTCACATTAAAGCACATAGGGGATAGGGCATGGGGGAATTTGCAAGAGCAAAAGAAAAGCAGGCTGATGGGCACACCCAGCAGTGGGATATGCTGGCACACCCGCCAACCTGTTTATATGGAGGTTAAGACTCCATTGGTTCAAACTTAATTCATGGGAAACAACTCACATTGCCATGCCTTAAGTCACAACTCACAAACACATAGGGGTAATAGGGTAGGGGAGCAAGGATTCACAACAGAAACAGGCAGAAAGATGCGAGCATACTTAATTTAAATGTTGAACTCTATAGAAACAGTAAATTAGACATGGATACAAAAGCTGTAAATAAACAGATTGTGATGATGTTGAAGCTTAAATTAGGACATACCAGTCTCAGAGAAACAAATAGAAAAAATGCAATAGTCTTGTAAAAGCCACAGTGCAGACAAGAAGAGAGAGTAATATTATGTGTAAGTAAGAATTCAGAAGGATTGTGAAGTGTATAGTGAAGGATTGTTAATCGTGTGTTTGTGAAAATGGGACGTGCCTTTTATAGTGTAAAAATCAGGCAGAAATAAGCTAAGAAAATAGTTGAAGAACTGATTGTCAATCAATTACACAAGACTCCCTTTAATTAAGGGATTCAAATTCAAATGGGTGAAAACCAATTAAGGAAAGAAATTGAATAAATATTTTGTGCACAACATGCAATTAAGGCCGCATACATAAAAAAAGGTTATTTAAGGACAGGGTTTAGTACACGGTTTGTACAAATAAGGTAAGGAAATCAATTAACAGCCAGTACATCACAATGTCTGAGATTTGTATGAATTAACCGAGTCAAAAAGATGGGAAAGAATTTTAACTTAAGGGAAATCAGCAAACAATGGAAAGGGAATCAATTAGACCTATTTAGAAGGGATTCTGAATTAATCACAAGTTTGAAAACCACATTAAAGGGAAGTTCCTCATATATAAGGAGCATACAAACATTTAAGCATGAAAGAAAATTGTCATGTCATCAATAGAAAATCCAGTGTAGAAGATTTTAGTAAAATCCAGAATCATATGCAAACATGGATGTCCAAACTCGAAGTTGGTCTGAAATAGTTAGGGGTTCTTAAATAAAAACCCTAGTTCAAGAAAATCACGAAGCAAAGATGAGAGGGCAAGCAATTGAATCGAAAACATGTTTAGGGGTTTCAGATAAGAACTGAAACTTCTAACATGCTTCTTTCAGCAACAGAATTCATGAGAAACATGATAGCAAAGTAACATGCAAACACAGTAGAATGGTTCAAAGCAAACAGAGTGAAAGAAACTCATTCGAAGCATAATGAGAAAAGACTACTAAGAACAGTAGAAAAAGCATGCTTAAGAGGATCTTTTAGAAGAAACTTAAAAAAAGGTTCAGTAGAAGGAAAATAGTAAAACATTAAGAACACAGTAAAAAATATAGTAGGCGAAGCATACCAGAACATGGTAGAAGAAAATACCAGAACATAGTAGAAAAGCATACGAGAACACAGTAGAAGAACATACAAGAACGTGATAGAAGAAAAACATAGGAGCACAGTAGAAAAGCATACGAGACCATAATATAGGAAAACATAGTAAGAGAAGCATATAAGAAACATGGTAAAAGAGAATACAAGAACAACACAGAGGCAAATACACACGAAAGAAAATAATGTCAGAAAACACTTGAACATTTTCAGAAAACCCAAGATCGGAAAAGAAAGGTTTTGAAAGTAATTTTTGAAAGAAAAGTTAGGGAAATCGTTTGAAAGCTCAGGGAAAGTGTAGATACACAACGGATCTAAAGAAATCGGAGAAAACCTCGAAGGGTTAGGGTTTCAGAAGAACTCTAGAGATGAGAAAGGCTTTGAAAGGTCACCGATCTGAGTCGGAGAGGTTAGAATCAGGCTCAAACAACCATGGTACGCCGGAGCAACGCCGGAGATGACCGTGGAACTTTGAATCGACAGAGGTCTGGGTATGAACATTCAAGGTCAGGCCTTGAATCTTTAGAGATCATGCACGTAGGAGCCATAGGAGGCCGGTGTAGGACTCTCGTAGCCTTGGAAGCTATGGATTCCGGTGGCTTTTAGGGTGGAGGTGGTAGGAGGCGGCTAGGGTTAAAGAACCGTCGAGAGAGTGGAGGGATTCAAAGGCGGCGTCTATGTGATGAATGAGTAGGGTTTGGGGTTGGTAAATTAAAAAAGGAAAGGATGAAATGTGGCCGTTGATCATTTTGATCAACAACCTGGATTGAACGGGGAGCCGGGCGGGTTGGATTTAATTGGGTCAGGGGTGGGTAATTTAAGAATTGGGCCGGGGAATTGAGATAGAAATTGGGTTTAATTGGGGGGCTGATTTAGGCTAAAATCGAAATAATTAGGGCTAGTATTTAAATAGCCACTTTTTCCCTTATTTATTTTTTAAAAATAGTAGAATAATTTCTAGAAACAAATTAAAGGTACTAAATTGATTAATAATATGTAAATACTAAATAAAAAATACTGGAATCAATTTTGTAACAAGAAACGCAATTAAATCTTAAAATAGGCTAATATTGCAATTATATGCAATTTAGCTTTAAAAAATACTAAATAAATTTGTAAAAAAAAAAGTGCAAAACTTACCTTAGCTATATTTTGGTATAAATATGAGAATACAATAAGTGAATCAAAAAATGATGATTTGGGAAATAATTATTGGTTTTTTACTAGTAAAATAGGGCAATAAAATTGGTTTAAAAAATCTTTAAAAATTAAAGAAAAATAGGAAAACTCTTGAACATACTTATATATGCATGCCTATGATTATTTGAAAGGTATTTTGTATATAAAAATATACAGGAAAAAATTGGGTATCAACAGCTGCTCCTCTTTACCCGGGAAGGATGAAAGAGTTGTCGGGTAAAGATACGATGGCCAATTTTGACTGAATGAAATGGTTTGAAGAGATTTGGCCGTGCTCTGGTTCCTGAGCCACCTACATATCCCTGGTCTTACAAGAATCAGGTCATATGTAGTTCAGGATCCGTCGGCGGAATATGCCGATGGAGATTTCTCAAGAACGGACGCAATATTCAGGTTGGGATGAATGGTCAAGGTTTAGTAGGGCTGCGGGGACTGGAGTGGAATGCTCCTGCCGAGATGGCCGTTGCTCGCCGGTTTACCTGCAAATAAACAATACAAGCATATATTGTGCATAAATTTAAACGTGATGCAAGTTCCCGTTGGACCATGAATGTTGTCTTTGGACGGTTAGGATGACATCTTTAGACCATGATGTCCTGGGCCATGAAGCGTATAATAAAGGATTCGCAGGCTATGAAATGATGTTCTCGGGCTATGAGAATGATGCCTCCGAACTATGATGCCTTTGAATAATGATATGCAAGAGATTAAAAGAGAGGGGTCCTCAAGCCATGGCATGGCGTTCTCGGGCTATGAAAATGGTGCCTTTGAACAATGACGCCTTTGGACAATTTGGCGAACTTTCAGCCCATAAGATGCAGTAGGTGGCGATCTTTCAACCGATGCAAGATGTAAATGAGGGTGGCGATCTTTCAGCCGATGCAAAAAATGTAAATAAAGGTGGCGATCTTTCAGCCGATGCAAAATGTAAATGAAGGTGGCGATCTTTCAGCCGATGCAAAATGTAAATAAAGCGGCGATCTTTGAGCCGATGCAAGATGTAAATAAAGCGGCGGTATTTCAGCCATGTAAGATGTAAATAAAGGTGGCGATATTTCAGCCATGCAGATTTAAATAAAGGTGGCGATATTTCAGCCATGCAAAATGTAAATGAAGGTGGCGATCTTTCAGCCGATGCAAAAAAATGTAAATGAAGGTGGCGATCTTTCAGCCGATGCAAAATGTAAATGAAGGTGGCGATCTTTCAGCCGATGCAAGATGTAAATAAAGGTGGCGATATTTCAGCCATGTAAGATGTAAATAAAGGTGGCGATATTTCGGCCATGCAGATGGAGGTAGAGCTTAACCTCGGATGGCAGAATGGTAGCCTTATACGCAGAGAATGCAGATGGAGGTAGAGCTTAACCTCAGAAGGCAGAATGATAGCCTTATGCAATGCAGCGAATGCAGATAGAGGTAGAGCTTAACCTCAGAAGGCAGAATGGTAGCCTTATGCAATGCAGAGAATGCAGATGGAGGTAGAGCTTAACCTCAGAAGGCAGAATGGTAGCCTTATGCAATGCAAATGCAGATGGAGGTAGAGCTTAACCTCGGAAGGCAGAATGGTAGCCTTATGCAATGCAAGAATGCAGATGGAGGTAGAGCTTAACCTCGGAAGGCAGAATGGTAGCCTTATGCAATGCAAGAATGCAGATGGAGGTAGAGCTTAACCTCGGAAGGCAGAATGGTAGCCTTATGCAAGTGATGAAAGGCGAATAGTAATAAAATTTTCTTAGCTGATAGCTGATAGTTAATTGTGATATTGTGGCTGCTGGGGATATTGTGTGTGGATAGCAACTGTGAATAGGTGTGACGGTTCTGAGAGTTTTATTCCTGAACAGTATGAGTGTATAATATATTTGATGACTTTGCAACTTGGGTGCCTGCATCCAAAGAAAAATCGTGAGTTTTGTAAAGGGGAAAGGTTAGTTCGTATCCCCGATGACTTCGCTTGACCTGCTCGGCTCTATTTTAGTGATACTGTGCGTATTATTGGGGTAGCGTTTCTAAACAAAGCAATTTTGGTAATAAACATGCATGAGTTTGTAAAAAAAAATGACATAAGTATATAGTTAAAAAATAGCTTTTAGATGAACCGATAACTGTGGCGTGGTTCAGGAAATTGCAACCTCTCTCGCTTCGAAATTTTGAGGGTCCTCCTCAAAATTCTGCCCCAGTTTACTGGGTTGCTGCTTCTGACAGTTGCTTGCGATGATCGGCTGATATTACTTCGGAATTTTGAGGGTCCTCCTCAAAATTTTGTCCAGTTTCCAATTGCGGGGGGAAATGAAAATTTTATTGAATTGTCACCGAGCCCATAAGGCTGCCTACGTATCCCCTCTTAAACGGGAATCATGTCAGACATAGTTCAAATTACATCATAAAAGGAAAGCATGAAAATTACACATAGTAGCACTTGACTGCATCTGAATTGATTGGTTTTGGCCAAACTTCTCCATCCATTTCTGCAAGTATAAGGGCTCCTCCTGTTAGAACTCGGTGAACCATGTATGGACCTTGATAGTTGGGAGAGAATTTCCCTTTGGCTTCATCTTGATGCGGGAAAATTTTTATTAACACCAGCTGCCCCGGTGTGAACTGTCTTGGCTTGACTCTTTTGTTGAAGGCTCTGGACATTCTGTTCTGATAAAGCTGACCGTGGCAAACTGCATTCATTCTCTTCCCATCTATAAGAGCTAACTGTTCGTAGCGACTCTTCACCCACTCTGCATCGTTGAGTTCTACTTCCTGTATGATCCTTAAGGAGGGAATTTCTACTTCGGCGGGAATGACGGCTTCTGTACCATAAGCCAGCATATAGGGAGTTGCCCCAGTTGACGTGCGGGCTGTGGTGCGGTACCCCAATAAAGCAAATGATAGCTTCTCGTGCCATTGCTTATGCTTCTCTATCATTTTCCTTAGTATCTTCTTGATATTCTTGTTGTCGGCCTCTACGGCTCCGTTCATCTGAGGCCTGTAGGCTGTGGAATTCTTGTGTTTGATCTTGAAGGTTTCACACATGGCTTTCATCAGGTCACTGTTGAGGTTAGAGCCATTATCAGTAATGATGGACTCTGGAATTCCGAACCGACAAACGATACAGTCGCGGACGAAGTCTACCATGACTTTCTTGGTTACTGCTTTGTAAGATGCTGCTTCGACCCATTTGGTGAAATAATCAATTGCTACTAGGATAAACCTGTTCCCGTTGGAAGCGGCGGGTTCGATTGGTCCAATAACATCCATTCCCCAAGCGGCGAACGGCCATGGTGAGCTTGTTGCATACCTTTATCATGTCTGTATGTACCTGACAGCGGTGGCATTTCCTGACATACTAGATGCAATCCGTCTCCATAGTCATCCAGAAGTAACCAGCTCGGAGTATTTTCTTTGCCAAAATAAAGCCTTTCATATGCGGACTGCAGGTTTCGGCATGAATTTCCTCTAACAGCCTGGATGCTTCTTTTGCGTCGACACACCTTAATAGTCCCAAATGTGGAGTCCTCCTATATAGGATTCCTCCGCTTTGAAAGAAATTGTTGGACAACCTTCGAAGTGTGCGCTTCTGAGTAGCGTTTGCAAGTTCTGGTATTCTCCTTTTGCCAAGTACTCCTTGATATTATGAAACCAAGGTTTTCTGTCTGCTTCTTCCTCGACATGAGCACAGTAAGCTGGCTGATCATGGATCTTCACTAGAATGGGATCAATGAAGTTTTTGTCCAGATCTTGTATCATGGATGACAGGGTAGCCAACGCATCGGCGAACTCATTCTGGATTCTAGGAACATGTCGGAATTCTGTCTTTGTGAACCTCTTCCTCAACTCCTGTACATGATGCAGATAAGGGAGTATCTTGGAGTTCTTGGTTGCCCATTCTTCTTGGACCTGGTGTATGAGCATACCTAAATCCCCAATTACTAGAAACTCTTGAATGTTCATGTCAATAGCCATCTTGAGCCCTAAGATGCAGGCTTCGCCCTCGGCCATATTGTTGGTGCATGGGAACCTGAGTTTGGCAGACACCGGATAATGCTGACCGGTTTCTGATACTAGGACTGCTCCTATGCCAACTCCTTTGGAATTTGCTGTTCCATCGAAAAACATTCTCCACCCGTCATAGGATTCTGCAATATCTTCTCCTATGAATGACACCTCTTCGTCAGGAAAATACGTTTTCAGGGGTTCGTATTCTCCATCCACGGGGTTTTCGGCCAGGTGATCTGCTAGTGCCTGTCCCTTGACTGCTTTCTGAGTTACGTAGACAATGTCGAATTCACTCAACAGGATCTGCCACTTGGCTAGCGTGCCGGTGAGCATGGGCTTCTGAAAGATGTATTTCAAAGGATCCATCCTTGATATGAGATATGTAGTATAGGCACAGAAGTAGTGCATTAGCTTCTGAGCCACCCAAGTTAGAGCACAACAGGTGCGTTCTAACAGAGAATACCGGGCCTCGTACGGAGTGAACTTCTTGCTGAGATAATAGATTGCCTGCTCTTTCCTTCCTGTTTCATCATGCTGCCCCAAGACGCACCCGAAGGCACCGTCTAACACTGCGATGTAGAGTAACAGAGGTCTACCTGGTTCAGGCGGGACTAAGACTGGTGGTGTTGACAGGTATTCCTTGATTCTGTCGAAAGCTTTCTGGCAGTCATCAATCCATTCGGTGGCGGCATCCTTCTTCAACATCTTGAAGATTGGCTCACAGATAACTGTAGATTGTGCTATGACCGGCTGATATAGTTAAGTCTCCCCAAGAAACTCATTACGTCCTTCTTGTTCTTTGGCCATGGCAATACTTGAATAGCTTTGATCTTCGATGGATCCAGTTCTATTGCCTGGCGACTCACAATAAACCCAAGCAATTTTCCAGCTGGAACCCCGAATGCACATTTTGCGAGATTCAGTTTCAGGTTGTACCTTCTCAGATTTTAGAACTTCCTCAAATCTTCCATGTGATCAGTGGCTTTCTTGGACTTGATGATGACATCATCTACATATACTTCGATCTCCTTGTGTATTATATCGTGAAAAATGGTAGTCATAGCCCTCATGTAGGTGGCACCAGCATTCTTTAACCCGAATGGCATCATCTTGTAGTAGTACATCCCCCACGGCGTAATGAAAGCCATTTTCTCAGCATCTTCTTCATCCATCCAGATATGATGATAACCCGTGAAACAATCTACAAATGATTGCAACTCATGCTTGGCGCAATAATCAATCAGGATGTGTATGTTTGGCAAGGGGAAGTCGTCTTTTAGACTGGCCCGGTTGAGGTCCCGGTAGTAGACACAGACTCTGACCTTCCCATCCTTCTTCGGTACTGGCACAATGTTGGCTAACCATGTTGGATATTCTAATATCCTGAGAACTTTGGCTTTGACCTGCTTGGTGACTTCTTCCTTGATTTTCAAACTCATATCTGGCTTGAATTTTCTGAGCTTCTGCTTCACCGGTGGACATGTTGGATCAATCGGCAGTTTGTGTGCCACAATAGATGTACTTAGCCCAGTCACGTCAACATACAACCAGGCGAATATGTCCTCATACTCTCTTAGAAATTCTATGTACTCTTACTTTTTTGATGGTGACAAATGAACGCTGATTCGTGTTTCTTTGATTTTTCTGCATCTCCCAGGTTAACAATCTCAGTCTCGTCCAGGTTGGACTTAGGTCTGTTCTCAAAATTCTCAACTTCTTTAACAATCTCTTCCGGTATATCATCTTCCTCTGAATCTATGTCCGTTTGTTGCGTTGTCTCGTTGCATGTCACAGTCATTGGTTCATTAAGATAAGTAATAGTAACGCTGTATAAGTAAAGTAATGAGAGAAAATAATAAGAGTAAGATTTATAAGAAAACCGAAATGCTTTGATAAGTTCCATAACTATTTTTGAACATTGGAGTTCTTTCTTGCAAAAATAAAAATGCGAAAGGAAAGTCAACTAGTAAAAATAAAAATAAAGCATGATGCTTGTTCAGCCTTGCTACCCCGAGGCTCCCCGGGTTCTGGTGATTCTGATAGTCCAGTTATTGAGGCATGCTCCTCTTCTTACATCCTGTATGGAAGGGCCTTCCTCCCCCTGCTCATCGAAAACGACACAACAATCCATGTTATCACCTTCAAAGAACAAATTCCTCACTGCTGCCAGTGCTTCCTCTTCTTCTGACCCATAGATAACTTCGGCCGGTTGGAAAGTCTGCTCCATACGGGGTATTGGCTGCTCCAATGGGTAGTAAGGACCGCGCCATGGTGGCGACCAGTCGTTGAATTCTTTCCAGGTATACTCATACCCCAATCCGAAGGTGGTGCCATGTTTCTTGAGCTTGATGGGCTTAGTGATTCCTTGGAGATTCTTGCCAAGTCCCTTGCCAGGTTCATATCCCCTCCAGTTTAGTATGCTTTCAATTTTGTTGTCCCACCATTTATCCTTATCAACGGCGTTAACTCGCTCGATGTGGTGGTACGTTTCCCCGCCTATCCTTCTTCTACCTCCTATTGCTGGGATAGTCTGGCGACTGTATATGGGATTGCTACCGTCGCCGTGAATGATCACCTCTTGGTGGTTCCACTCAAACTTCACTACCTGATGTAGTGTTGATGTTACAGCCCCAGCGGCATGAATCCACGGTCGTCCCAACAACAAATTGTAAGATGCCGGCACGTCTATCAGTTGGAAATCAACATCGAACCAAGTAGGCCCCATTTGCAAACACAAGCTAATTTCTCCAATAGTGGACCTTTGAGAACCGTCGAAAGTTTTGACGTTGATGGCCCCGTCCTTGATTTCATGCGGCCCTTTTCCCAATGTCCTGAGTGTTACCAACAGACAAAATGTTGAGACTGGACCCTCCATCGACCAGGATCCCGGTGATAAAATAATCTTCGCACTGCACGGTGATGTGCAATGCCTTGTTGTGACTCAACCCCTCTGGCAGCAACTCATCTTCATGAAAAGTGATCTTGTGACTTTCCAATACCTGGCCTACCATGTTTGCCATCTCTCCGCCGGTGATGTTACTTGGTACATATGCCTCACTCAGCACTCTTAGCAAGGCATTCTTGTGTGCATCAGAACTTTGTAGCAAAGCAAGGATAGAAATCTGTGCCAGTGTTTTGTTCAGTTGATCAATGACTGAGTATTTTTTGGCTTGTATCTTTCTCCAGAGATTGTCGGGCCCAATTTCAGTGATGGTTGGCCGACTAGAGGCCTGCTTGCTTGACTCAGCCAAATGTTCCGGGGTATAAACCCTACCGGTTCTTGTCATACCCTGTGCCGTAACGGCTTCCCCGAACTTGACCTTCCCCTTTCTTCTGGCTTCGACTGTGTAGTCCCATGGTATAGCCTTTGTATGGAACGGTATTATGGCTGACATTGCCAATGGAATCGGCGTGGCTATCTTTACCCCGAACGGAGCAGGCCCCTTAGGCGGCAAAATTGTAACTTCAAAAAGGTGTAGGTGCGTTTGCTGGCGACATAAACTCACCTTCAATCGGTGCTGGCGTCTTTGAAGAGGATGGTGCTTCAAACTCGAGTAGCATGGACATGTTTACCTCGGCGTCCCAAGAAGGCTGAATCTAGACCACAATTGGATTAAGGGTGACTACAGGCTTTTTTGGATCGTCACCTTCTGTGATTAAACCGATTGATCCCTTGGGGTCCCAATCGTCCTCTATCTCGATCATGTGAACACCTCCGCCCTTGTGGTCTGAAAGAGGGTTATTGCGGACATTCGGAGCAGGTTCCTTTGTTACAATGGTCTTGTTATCAGTCAAAGTCTGGGTCTTATCCTTCAGAGAGCGGCATTCATCAGTGGTATGTCCTTTCATGCCGGAATGGTATGCACAGGATTTATTTGGATTGACCCACCGAGAAGGGTTTTCAAGTGTTATAGCAGGGATAGGGGTGACATAACCAACAGCTTTGAGCCTTTCGTACAGCTGGTCAATTGGTTCAGCAATGGCGGTATACTGTTTGGGAGGTCTGCGGTCAAAATTTGGTCGGGGTCTAGGGAAGTTTTGACTTGGGGGAGGTGATTGATAGTGGGATGGTTGGGTGTTGTAGGCTTGGTAAACATGTGCTGGTTGGGAGTATTTGGGTGAAGTGGGATAATATGCGGGAGGTGGAGATGACTGATAGGTGGGTGGTGGAGCATGGTAAGAGGGTGAGGGTTCTTGGTAATTTGGAGTAGGTTGATATGTGGGTAAAGGCATTGGATAGGTTTGGTATTTGATAGGGGATTTGGTCCTCTATGCAACCATTACAACACCTACGTCCCTTTTCTTAGACGTACCACCAGATTGTAAAGCCTTATTGGTAGCCTGCAAGGCTTCAAAGTTCGTAACTATACCACTCTTGATGCCTTCCTCGATCCTTTCTCCTAGCTAATGATGTCAGAAAATTTGTGATTCTCGATCAGCATCAGCCTCTCATAATACTGTGGGTCTTGGGCCCGAACGAAGAATTTGTTCATTTGCTCTTGTTTCAAAGCAGGCCTAACCTTAGCAGCTTCTGATCTCCATCGAGTAGCATACTCACGGAAGGTCTCTGTGAGTTTCTTCTTCAAGTTTTGAATATAGAACACATCTGGTGCATTCTCTGTGTTGAACCTGAATCTGTCCATAAAATCAGACGCCATGCTTACCCAGCTTGACCACTTCTTCAGATCTTGGCTAATGTACCAAGATAAGGCATCTCCCTTCAAGCTCCTCATGAAAAGCTTCATGCAGATTTTCTTGACTTTTCCTACTCCAACCAATTTGTCACAGTATGTTCTCAAGTGGACCCTTGGATCCCCTGTACCATCAAACATCTCGAATTTGGGAGGTTTGTACCCCTCGGGCAGTTCGACATCAGGCTGTATGCAAAGATCTTCATAGTTTAGCCCCTCAATTCCCTTACTACCTTTAACGCCTTAAATTCTGCTAGTCAACTTTTTAAGCTCTTCGGCCAGATTTCTGATGAGCAAGTCCTTTTCATCGGACTCGGGTATGCTTGAGATGGGCTGGGTGGAGTGTGGCACAGTCTCCACGTAGATGGGGGTATTATGTTGGGTGTGGCAGTGGTCATTTGTGGAGTTCTGGAGTTCTGGGATGAGCAGTGTGGTATTATTTGAGGTATGGCAAGTATTGCAGTGGCGGTGAGGCGGATGGTTTTGTTGCTTTGGGGTGTTTTGCGGAGGTACAGGATTCTGAGGATTTGGGAAAGTAACCTCTGGAGTGGTGAGGGAAAATGACAGATTTTCCAGATTCCGGACTTGATCAAGTTCTTCCTAAAACTTCAACAGCTTTTGTTCTAGTTGGGACGCATTTTCCTTGGGGACCTGAGTACCATGAGTGACTCCTACCCGTACAGCTGAGTTGTTCGAATCTTCCATTTTTCCTTTGTTTCTGTGTCTGACAGGACTGGGAGGAGGAGTAAGTAGAGGGCCCCTGGATCTCGTAAAATATGATGATGTTGCCAGAGTTCACGAACTAACCTTTGGGGAGGGGAATAAACAAAAAGTAAAACAAAAGGCAACAAGTCAGTGAGGATCATTAGAAAAATGTTGCAATATGTAAACATGTAGTGCTGAAATATAAAGCGCGTCCTAATTTTGGGGACCTCGTTGTGCCCGGGTAGGCCTAGCGACAAGTTAATTTGGAGAACTTAGAATGCTAAATGCCTCATTTCATTGATAAAAGGTAGACGAATCCCAAAACGACACTAAATAACAAGAAAATAAAAATCACTAATGGCCATCGGCCTTATTACATCTTATAAAGCGGCAATGGAAATTCCTATCTATTTGGTCCCCGAGGGACCTTCCCCAGACTCGGCATTGTTGGCTCCATCGAACAGCTCCCCTATCTCGCGCAGTCCTAGTAATAAGTAAGCTATGGCCAGATGTCTGCCTTCATTTCCTTCAGCAGTCCAGCTGTCTTCGACCCTCTTCAGAAACTTTTTTTTCCAATTCTACTATACCTCGCTCCAAAAAGACCAATCGTTTGTTGGCGCTGACAGCCATATCCTTCCACTCTTCAATTAGTTTTTGATTGGCTTCTTGTATTTCGCGGTGCTCACTTTCACATTCCCGAATCCTCTTGCGCAGTTGGTTGTACTTGACCTGTGCTTCAGCCTTTTCATCGATGATCCTGTGACCTCGAACAAACCCGGGTTGACCCAGACCATTGTGATTGTCCTCCAGCCAGCCTGAATAGTGTGGGGTACAACCAGCATGATATCTGTCTGGTTAGGTGTCCCTTCCCATGAAGATCTTGCAGTGCCACATCTGTTGAGCTTGGCACTTGTATGGATTATCGTCAGCCTGGAAGTCAGCCCGGAAATGACTCATCTTGTCGACCCTTGGTATAACTTGCTTCCTACCAGCCTGTCTCATAACTCGGAGAGGGACATAAGGGTAGGTTCCCCTCAAACCGATCAGTATCAGAAAAGGTGCGTCACGGGATCGGGCGATGAATTCTTCAGTTGGAAACCGTTCGAACATCCATTGTACTTGCTCCTCAGTCAAATTATCAAATAGCTTGAACCATCCTTTGGCATCCTCTGGCTGAGCAAACATATCAGGGATATAACTCATTCACTTTGGGTATCGGTATTCACCCTTTTGTAGATGCTCCATGAGCCACAACTGAAGTAGCAAATTGCAACCCTCGAAGTAACTAGCTCCCCGTTGACATTTCTGTAGGGCTCGGTATATTTCTGCGACGATCATGGGCACAATGCGGAATGGTTGCCCTCCAATTCCTTCGATTTAAGTTTTAGTGACCATGGCTAGTCGGGTGTGGATTCTTGCTTTATTCATTGGAAACACAACCATCCCCAGAAAACAGAACATAAATACAAAGACCCTTCGATGGATATGACCCAATGAGATAATGGCAAACTCATCAGGATAGGTACGGTAAGATTTGCTGTGACAGTACCTTTCGTACAAATAGTCAAAGGGAATGTACGACTCTTTCAAGCATGTCAAGTCATGATTCTTCTTTAAACCCATCATTTTGAGAAAACCTCTACCCATGCGGTTTTTCGGCATTAACAAACCCGGAGTTTCCCACGGTATACCAGCCAGTCCTCCTATTTCCTCGAGCAGGGGTGTCATCTCAACGTCTCCGAAGCAGAACACAGACCTATCACAATCCCAGAATAGAGTGGCAGCTTCTATGATCTTGTTGTTGGGTTGGATTTCCAAGAGAGAAGGTAGGTTTCCCAGGTGTTTCCGGACAAGAGTCTGATTGCTGGAATGAAGATCCTTCCACCAGCCTAGCAGTTTGGGGTGGATGTTGGTGACCATGCCGAATCTAGGGACTTCGTGCCTCATATTTCTGCAAGACAAAAAGGTTAGGCCCTTACCCCCACCAGACTCGACTATTTAATATCAACAATTGGCATAAAAGCATTTTAGTTCTCCAAATAAATGCACAAAACGTGGTAGTGTCCATTTGGGTTTTGGGAAAACCCAGTGGACTTTGGACAAGGCTATCTTAAAGAGTCATTATGCGGACAACATAACTGACTCGGCTAGGTTTGACCATGATGCATGAACAATTAAACAGAGTAAGGTTTCTATGGGGCATTAGACTGGTACCCTTGAGCGAACAACTCAAGAGGGAAAGGCGCGGAACCGTCGACTACACCGTTGATCGACTGGTTTTACCGCAAATATGCCTTTGCCGGATTTAGGGGGTGATAATATCGGAAGGGCGCAACCACTCATTATAAGCGTTGCTACGGTATTTTGTTTGGCACGAGTGGAATATGATGTTAAAAACATGCTTATGCAATAATTAAAACAAGTCGTCACGTATTTGCATGTTCATAAAATAATAATTACAATAATTTAAAACAGTAATTAAGGAATGCAGTAAAGGAAGGCAGTAAAAGAAATAAGAGAAAGAAACAAAAGACAAGTTAGTTTTGTAATGGAAGAAGGAATTAAATGCTTAAAGGGATTAAACAAATAAAGGCATATAAGAAATGTAAAGTCACAGTAATTGCTTGAAATGGTAAAAGCCTAAAATAATATCCCCAGTAGAGTCGCCATGCTGTCGCGCCCCCTTTTTCTCGCGAAATCGGGTTTATGACATTTGGAAAGACAACTCGTTCCCTTTTGGGGAATTGGGTTTTGGATTGAAGAGTCGCCACCTAATGATTTAAGTGCATTAGGACACTAAGAAGGGTTTGAGTCAAGTAACCAGAGATTGGTAAGGGCTTGAAATTATCCCAAGGTAAAGGTGTTAGGCACCCCTCAGGATCCACTAGTGTAGTTCCCGGCCAAACTATTGTTGTGACTTAAATACAAATAACACATAGGCAAGTAAGAGTTTCAAATAAGAGGGGATTTTCATGTAATGGTCACAAATAAACAAAGTCGGAAAGAATTAAAGAGAGTTGATTTTCTTAGAAGAAATGGTTTTAAAAGATTTAAAAGAAACAAAGAACAAAGGGAAAGGGGGTCCTAGGTTTATTAATAATATGGATCACCCCACACAACATCCGGTAATCACTCCTCAATGAGGGGCTACACGTGATGTTATCGCGTGGTCATCATATCCATATCTACCCTTTCCCACCCCGTTAAGGTATTAAAGCGTGGAATGGTCTCGTTT
>NW_017674582.1:78561-84735 GCF_001879085.1 Nicotiana attenuata
TGAGAATGCAGAAATTCAGAAACTCTTATAGGCAAGATATCTACCCCTTTGCATACATGGTTACCCCTCCCTTTTTCACTAGCCATCCCCGAGAGTTTATTACAAAATTATTACAGCCCAGAATGAAGATAAAAGAAAATACATCAGAAATTAAAAAAAGGTACAACCAAGGAGAGCCTGATTCAGGCTTCCTGTCTGAAGTATGAAGTAAACCAACTCCAAGAGATTAATGTTTCGAAGCCTTTCTACCATTTGGATGTGTCAAAGTTCCCTAAGAGCCTCGAAAAGGACTTCGGGCAATGCTCACACCCAAATGCATCACCAGATTAGGACATAGTGCAGTGTGGAAGGGCCAGCCCTCAGGTGTCCAAGTTCAGAGGGAACTAAAAGTCCCAAGGCAAGGCTCACAAGAGGGGGGAAGAACTTAAGGACTAAGAGAGAGTGCAAGTGCAGAAGCAGAATTTTGAAAGGGGAAAGGGAAAAGGGAAACAGCTTAAATCAGTACACATAAGGGTATAGGGAATGGGGAGTTGCAGGAGGCAAAAGCAGGCTAGTGGGCATACCCAGCAATGGGAGATGCTGGCACACCCTTAGGCCTGTTAACACATATTGTTTAGAGGTTAAGATCCCCATGGATCAAACTTAATTCATGGACAATAACTTACATCGCCATGCCTCAAGTCATAACTCAAAACACATAGGGGTAATAAGGGGTAGGGATTCATTACAAACAAACAGAAAGGAATCAACATGCTAGTTTAAATACTTAACTCTGCAGCAGCAGTAAAGAAGACATGGATACAAAAGTTGTAAATAAACACATTGTGATGATGCTGAAGCTTAAATTAGGACATACCAGTTTCAAAGAAACAAATAGAGAAAAAGCAATAAATCTTGTGAACAGGCCATAGTGCAGGCAAAGAGAGAATATTATTATGAGTAAGTATGAGTTCAGAAGAGGTTGTGAATTGTGAAGTGAAGGATTGTCAATCGTGTGTGTTGTGTGTTAAAGAGTCGTGCATTTATAGTGTTGAAAACCAGACAGAAATAAGGTAAGAAAATAGTTAAGGAACTAATTGTTAATTAAGCATCAATCACACAAGACTTCCTTTATTAAAGGAATTCAGATTCAAACGGTAAAAGTTATTTAAGGAAAGAAATCAAACAAGCTTCTTATGTAAAGTACGCAATTAGGGGTAAATACATAAAAAGTTACTTAAGGACAGAATTTTGAAATACACGGTTGCCCAAATAAGGTAAGAAAATCAATTAGTAGCCAGTAAATCAAAAACCAGAGATTTATTGGTACATGAATGAACCCAGTCAGAAAAACTAAGGAAAACCATTGATTCAAATCGAGTAACAAGGAAGCCAGCAAACATGGAAAGAAATCAATCAACCTTATACAAAGGAAGTCTGAATCAATCACAATTGAAAGCCACTTAGGAGGGAAGTTCAGCACATATAAAGAGTACACAAGTAACAGGCATGCGAAGCTGAATTTAGGAAAAAGTGACAGTGTCATGCCATTTGCAAAAATAAGTAAGCAGTAGACCATAGGAGTATGGTAATTCAGAAATAGAGAAGAGAGTATCAAATATCATGCGAAAAAGCGTCGAGTAGAGTTTAGCAAAAATCAGAATCACATGAAAAAACCAAATTGAAGCATTGGTTTTGAGACTTTAATGAAGCAGTAGATGAAACAGCTCTAGGAACTCGAATAAGTCCAGAAAATCAAGCAAGTTCAGAAATAAAGCACAAGCAAATCACGTAGGTCTCAATACTCGAATGCAACCCCAAATTTTAGGGTTTTTGCCATTAATCGAGCGTGGAGAGGAAAGGGCAAGTAATCAAAAACACTGACAAAATAACTTCCGAAATCTCAGAAAGAAATTGAAACCGTTAACATGCTTTTTCAGTATAAGAATCAAAGTAGGAGAAACAACATAAAATACAGTAGGTGACATTTCATAAAAAATACAGTAGAAGTAACGGCACAAGAAATACATTAACATAATATGAAGAGCACATAGAAGAAATACTATAAGAAATTCGGTGAAGGAAAAGCATAGGAGATACAGTAGAAGAAACACATAAGAACTACAGCACAAACACTTAAAAAATACACAGAAGAAACACTTAAAAAATACACATAAGAAACACATAAAAATACACATATGAAATACAGTAAAACATGCTAAAGATTAGAGAAATTTTAAAAGACGACTTGACGAAACCCTAAATCTGAAAAAGATGAAGGCTCTGAAGGTGTAGTTTTGAAAGAACTTTGAGAAAAGTGCTTAAGAGCCAAGAGAGAACACAAATATACAACGGATCTAAAAGAATCGGAGAAACCTCGAAGGGTTAGGGTTTCAGAAGAACCCAAGTAGTGAGAAAGGCTTGGAAAAGTCACTGATCTTAGCCGGAGAAGTCAAAATCAGGCTCGAACAGTCATGGCGTGCCGGGGCAAGGCCGGAGAAGGCTACAGAACTGGAATCAAACGAAACCTGGACCAAGCTTCTTCATGGTCAGACCTAGAATCTTCAAAAACCAGGCATGTAAGAGCCCTAGGAGGCGGGAATAGGACTTCCACAACCTTGGAAGCCATAGATTCCCGTGACTTTTAGGGCGGAAGCGGTGGAAGGCGGCTAGGGTTTGAGAAGCTTCGAGAGAGTTTGAGAGAATGGGGGGGAGGGGGGTTCAAAGGCGACTGATGAAGAGAAGTGATTAGGGTTTGGGGGGTATTGGGTAATTAAAAAAGGAAAGGGAAGGAGGTGAGCAGTTGATCTGTGAGATCAACGGCTAGGATTAAAAGGGGTCCGGGTGGGTTATTTGAATGGGTTGTGGGTCGGGTAAATTAAGGATTTGGGCCGGGTTATGGGGTTAGCAATTGGGTCTAATTAGGGGTGCCAAATCTGGCCAAAATTGAAATACCAATAGGCTAACATTTAAATAGCCATTTTCCCTTACTTCTTTTATAAAAAATAGTAAAATAACTTCTGGAAAAACATTAAAGGTACTAATATAATTAATAATATATAAATATCAAATTACAAATACTGGAGTCAATTTTATAATTATAAACGAAATTATATCTTAAAATAGGCTAATATTGCAATTATATGCAATTTAGCTCTAAAAATACTAAATAAATTTGTAAAAATATACAAAAATTATGTTAGCTATATTTTAGCATAAATATAAAATTCCAATAATTGATTTACCAAAAATAATAATCTTGGAAATAATCATTGGGTTTTTATGAATGAAAAAGGGAAATAAATCAGTTTAAAGACCTTAAAAAATATGGGAAAAATAGTAAAATGATTGGAAATACTTATATATGCATATATATGCTATTTTAAAAATATTTTGCATATAAAAAATATACAGGGAAAAATTGGGTATCAACAGCTGCCCCTCTTTACCCGGGAAGGATGAAAGAGTTGTCGGGTAAAGATATGATGACCAATTTTGACCGGACGAAATGTTTTGAAGAGATTTGGCTGCGCTCTGGTTTCTGAGTTGCCTACGTATCCCTGGTCTCACAGGAATCAGGCCATATGTAGTTCGGGATCCGTCGGCGGAATATGCCGGTGGAGACCTTTCAAGAACGGACGCAATATTTGGGTTGGGATGAATGGTTAAGTCTAATAGGGCTGCGGGAACTGGAGCGGAATTGCTCCTGCCGAGATGGTTGTTGCTCGCCGGTTTACCTGCAAATAAACAATACAAACGCATATTGTACATAAATGTAAACGTGATGCAAGTTCCCGTTGGACCATGAATGTTGTCGTTGGACGGTTAGGATGACGTCTTTAGACCATGATGTCCTGGGCCATGAAGCGTATAATAAAGGATTCGCATGTTATGAAATGATGCTCTCGGGCTCTGAGAATGATGCCTCCGAACCATGATGCCTTTGAATAATGATATGCAAAAGATTAAAGGGATCCTCAGGTCAAGGCATGGTGTTCTCGGGCTATGAAAATGGTGCCTCTGAACAATGACGCCTTTGGACAAATTGGCGATCTTTCAGCCCATGAGATGCAGTAGGTGGCGATCTTTCAGCCCATGAAATGCAATAGGTGGCGATCTTTCAGCCATGCAGATGTAAGTAAAGTGGCGATCTTTCAGCCATGCAAATGTAAATAAAGTGGCGATCTTTCAGCCGTGCAAATGTGAATAAAGTGGAGATCTTTCAGCCGTGCAGATGTAAGAAAGTGGCGATCTTTTAGCCGTGCAAATGTGAATAAAGTGGCGATCTTTCAGCCATGAAAATGTAAATGAAGGTAGAGGTTAACCTCAAAAGGCAAAATGGTAGCTTTATGCAATGCAGGAAATGCAGATGGAGACAGTGCTTAGTCTCGGGAGGCAGAATAGTAGCCTTATGTATGCAGGAGATGCAGATGGAGACAGTGCTTAGTCTCGGAAGGCAGAATAGTAGCCTTATGCAATCCAGGAAATGCAGATGGAGACAGTGCTTAGTCTCGGAAGGCAGAATAGTAGCCTTATACAATGCAGGAGATGCAGATGGAGACAGTGCTTAGTCTCGGAAGGCAGAATAGTAGCCTTATGCAATGCAGGAGATGCAGATGGAGACAATGCTTAGTCTCGGAAGGTAGAATAGTAGCCTTATGCAAGAGATAAATGGTAATAGAGTTTTCTTAGCTGATTGCGATATTGTGGCTGCTGGGGATATTGTGTGCGGATAGAAACTGTGAATAGGTGCGATGGTTCTGAGAGTTGTGTTCCTGAACAATATGAGTGTATAATACTTCGGAATTTTGAGGGTCCTCCACAAAATTTTGCCCCAGTTTCCAATTTGGGGGGAAATGAAAATTTTATTGAATTGTGACCGAACCCATAAGGCTACCTACGTATCCCCTATTAAATGAGAATCAGGTCAGACGTAGTTCAAATTACATCATATAGGAATACATAAGATTACATATAGTAGCGCTTGACTGCATCTGAATTGATCGGTTTTGGCCAAACTTCTCCATCCATTTCTGCAAATATAAGGGCTCCTCCTGTTAGAACCCGGTGAACCATGTATGGACCCTGCCAGTTAGGAGAGAATTTCCCTTTGGCTTCATCTTGATGCGGAAAATTTTACTTTAACACCAGCTGCCCCGGTGTGAACTGTCTCGGCTTGACTCTCTTGTTGAAGGCTCTGGACATTCTGTTCTGATAAAGCTGACCGTGGCAAACTCCATTCATTCTCTTCCCATCTATAAGAGCTAGCTGATTGTAACGACTTTTCACCCACTCTGCATCGTCGAGTTCTGCTTCCTGTATGATCCTTAAGGAGGGAATTTCCACCTCGGCGGGAATGACTACCTCCGTACCATAAACCAGCATATAGGGGGTTGCCCCGGTTGATGTGCGGACTGTGGTGCGATACCCCAATAAAGCAAATGATAGCTTCTCGTGCCACTGCTTATGGTTTTCTATCATTTTCCTTAGTATCTTCTTAATATTCTTGTTGGCGGCCTCTACGGCTCCGTTCATCTGAGGTTTGTAGGCTATAGAATTATTGTGTTTGATCTTGAAAGTTTCACACATAATTTTCATCAGGTCGCTGTTAAGGTTGGAGCCATTATCAGTGATGATTGACTCTGGAATCCCAAATCGGCAAACGATGCGGTCGCGGACAAAGTCTGCCACGACTTTCTTGGTTACTGCTTTGTAAGATGCTGCTTCAACCCATTTAGTGAAATAATCAATTGCACTAGGATAAACCTGTGTCCGCTGGAACTTTACTGGAATGGGATCAATGAAGTTTTTATCCGGATGTTGTATCATAGATGACAGGGTAGCCAATGCATCGGCAAACTCATTCTGGACTCTGGGGACATGCTGGAACTCTGTCTTTGTGAACCTCTTTCTCAACTCCTGTACATGATACAAATAAGGGAGTATCTTGGAGTTCTTGGTCGCCCATTCTTCTCGGACCTGATGTATAAGCAAATTTGAATCTCCAATTACTTGCAATTCTTAAATGTTCATGTCAATAGCCATCTTGAGCGCTAAGATACAGGCTTCGTACTCGGCCATATTGTTGGTGCACGGGAACTTGAGTTTGGCAGACACCGGATAATGCTGACCGATTTCTGATACTAGGACTGCTCCTATGCCAACTCCTTTGAAATTTGCTGCTCCGTCGAAAAA
>NW_017674582.1:87884-91943 GCF_001879085.1 Nicotiana attenuata
GGTCGTCCCAACAACAGATTGTAAGATGCCGGCACGTCTATCACTTGAAAATCAACATCAAACCAAGTAGGCCCCATTTGCAAACACAAGCTAATTTCCCCAATAGTGGACCTTTGGGATCCATCGAAAGCTTTGACGTTGATGGCCCCGTCCTTGATCTCATGCAACCCCTTTCTAATGTCCTGAGTGTTACCAATGGACAAATGTTGAGGCTGGACCCTCCATCAATCAAGATTCTTGTTATAAAATAATCTTCGCACTGCACGGTGATGTGCAATGCCTTGTTGTGACTCAACCCCTCTGGCGGCAGCTCATCTTCGTGAAAAGTGATCTTGTGACTTTCCAATACTTGGCCTACCATGTTAGCCATCTCTCCGTCTGTGATGTTACTTGGTACATATGCGTCACTTAGCACTCTTAGCAAGGCATTCTTGTGTGCATCGGAACTTTGTAGCAAAGCAAGGATAGAAATCTGTACTGGTGTTTTGTTCAGCTGATCAATGACTGAGTATTCTTTGGCTTGTATCTTTCTCCAGAGATCGTCGGGCCCGGTTTCAGTGACGGTTGGCCGACTAGAGGCCTGCTTACTTGACTCCGCCAAATGCTCCGGGATATAAACCCTGCCGATTCTTGTCATACCCTGTGCCGCAACGGCTTCCCCGAACTTGACCTTCCCTTTTCTTCTTGCCTCGGGTGTGTAGTCCCATGGTATAGCCTTTGTATGGAACGGTGTTACTGCCGAAATTGTCACTGGAATTGGCGTGGCTATCTTTACTCCGAACGGAGCCTGCACCTTGGCGGTAAAATTGCAACTTCAAAGGGCGTAGGTGCGTTTGCTGGTGACATAAACTCAACCTCAATCGGCGCTGGCGTCTTTGCAGAGGGTGGTGCTTCAAACTCGAGCGGCATGGACATATTTACCTCGGCGTCCCTAGAAGGATGAATCTGGACCACAATCGGATTAAGGGTGACTACTGGCTTCTTCGGATCGTCGCCTTCTGTGATTAAACCAATTGATCCCTTAGGGTCCCAATCATCCTCTATTTCAATCATGTGAACGCCTCCACCCTTGTGGTCTGGCAGAGGGTTATTGCGGACATTCGGAGCAGGCTCCTTTGCTACAATGATCTTGTTATCAATCAAAGTTTGGATCTTATCTTTCAGAGAGCGACATTCATAAATGGTATGTCCTTTCATGCCGGAATGGTATGAACATGATTTATTTGGATTGACCCACTAAGAAGGGTTTTCGGGGGTTATTGCAGGGATAGGGGTGACATAACCAGCAGCCTTGAGCCTTTCATACAGCTGGTCAATTGGTTCAGCAATGGCGGTATACTGTTTGGGAGGTCTGCGATCAAAATTTGGTTGAGGTCTAAGGAAGTTTTGACGTGGGGGAGGTGATTGATAGTGGGATGGTTGGGCATTGTAGGCTTGGTAAATATGTGCTGGTTTGGAGTATATAGGTGAAGTGGGCTGATATGCGGGAGGTGATTGATAAGTGAGTGGTGGAGTTTGGTAAGAGGGTGAGGGTGCTTGGTAATTTGGAATAGGTGGATATATGGGTGGAGGAATTGGATAGGTTTGGTATTTGATAGGGGATTTGGTCCTCTGTGCAACCATTACTGCACCCGCGTCCCTTTTCTTGGACGTACCACCAGACTGTAAAGCCTTATTGGTAGCTTGCAAGGCTTCAAAGTTCGTAACCATACCACTCTTGATGCCTTCCTCGATCCTTTCTCCTAGCTTGATAATGTCAGAAAATTTGTGGCCTTCGATCATCATCAGTCTCTCATAATACTGTGGATCTTGGGCCCGAACAAAGAATTTGTTCATCTGCTCTTCTTCCAAAGCAGGCCTAACCTTAGCAGCTTCTGATCTTCATCGAGTAGCATACTCACGGAAGGTCTCTGTGGGTTTCTTCTTCAAGTTTTGAATATAGAACATATCTAGTGCATTCTCTGTGTTGAACCTGAATCTGTCCATAAAATCAGACGCCATGCTTACCCAGCTTGACCACTTCTTCAGATCTTGGCTAATGTACCAAGATAAGGCATCTCCCTTCAAGCTCCTCATGAAAAGCTTCATGCAGATTTTCTTGACTTTTCCTACTCCAACCAATTTGTCACAGTATGTTCTCAAGTGGACCCTTGGATCCCCTGTACCATCAAACATCTCGAATTTGGGAGGTTTGTACCCCTCGGGCAGTTCGACATCAGGCTGTATGCAAAGATCTTCATAGTTTAGCCCCTCAATTCCCTTACTACCTTCAATGCCTTGAATTCTACTAGTCAACTTTTTAAGCTCTTCGGCCACATTTCTGATGAGCAAGTCCTTATCATCGGACTCGGGTATGCTTGAGATGGGCTGGGTGGAGTGTGGCACAGTCTCCACGTAGATGGGGGTATTATGTTGGGTGTGGCAGTGGTCATTTGTGGAGTTCTGGAGTTCTGGGATGAGCAGTGTGGTATTATTTGAGGTATGGCAAGTATTGCAGTGGCGGTGAGGCGGATGGTTTTGTTGCTTTGGGGTGTTTTGCGGAGGTACAGGATTCTGAGTATTTGGGAAAGTAACCTCTGGAGTAGTGAGGGAAAATGACAGATTTGCCAAATTCCGGACTTGATCAAGTTCTTCCTGAAACTTCAACAGCTTTTGTTCTAGTTGGGATGCATTTCCATTGGGGCCAGAGTACCATGAGTGACTTCTACCCCAGCTGAGTTGTTCGAATCTTCCATTTTTCCTTTGTTTTTGTGTCTGACAGGACTGGGAGGAGGAGTAGGTGGAGGGCCCCTGGATCTTGTAAAATATGATGATGTTGCCAGAGTTCACGAACTAACCTTTGGGGAGGGGAATAAACAAAAAGTAAAACAAAAGGTAACAAGTTAGTGCGGATCATAAAAAATGTTGCAATATTTAAACACATAGTGTCGAATATAAAGCGTGTCCTAATCTGGGAGCCTCGTTGTGCCCGAGGTAGGCCTAGCGACAAATTGATTTGGAGAACTTAGGATGCTAAATTTCTCATTTTATTGATAAAAGTAGACGAATCCCAAAACGACACTGAATATCAGGAAATAAAAATCACTAGTGGCCATAGACCTTATTACATTTTATAAAGCGGAAATGGAAATTCCTATCTATTTGGTCCCAGAGGGACCTTCCCCAGTCTCGGCATTGTTGGCTCCATCGAACAGCTCCCCTAGCTCGCGCAGTCCTAGTAGCAAGTAAGCTCTGGCAAGATGTCCGCCTTCATTTCCTTCAGCAGTCCGGCAGTCTTCGACCCTCTTCAGAAACTTCTTTTCCAATTCTACTATACCTCGCTCCAAACAGACCAATCGTTTGTTGGCACTAACAGCCATATCCTTCCACTCTTCAATTAGTTTTTGATTGGCTTCTTGTATTTTGCGGTGCTCACTTTCACATTCCCGAATCCTTTTGCGCAGTTGATTGTACTTGACCTGTGCTTCAGCCTTTTCATCGATGATCCTGTGACCTCGAACAAACCCGGGTTGACCCAGACCATTGTGATTGTCCTCCAGCCAGCCTGAATAGTGTGGGGTACAACCAGCATGGTATCTGTCTAGTTTGATGGTGTCCCTTCCCATGACGATCTTGCAGTGCCACATATGCTGAGCTTGGCACTTGTAAAGACTATCGTCAGCCTGGAAGTCAGCCCGGAAATGACTCATCTTGTCGACCCTTGGTATAACCTGCTTCCTACCAGCCTGTCTCATAACTCGGAGAGGGACATAAGGGTAGGTTCCCCTCAAACCGATCAGTATCAGAAATGGCGCATCCCTGGATCGAACAATGAATTCTTCAGTAGGGAACCACTCGAAATCCATTGTACCCGGTCCTCAGTCAAATTATTAAAGAGTTCGACCCATTCTCTAGCATTCTCCGGTTGGGCGAACATGTTGGGCATGTAATTCATTCGCTTTGAGTGATGAAAGGCGATATGATCGTCCCAGTCCCTTCGATGGATTTCCTGTCGGTACTCACCCTTTTGGAGATGTTCCATGAGCCAAAGTTGCAGTAGAAGATTACAACCCTCGAAAT
>NW_017674583.1:0-35926 GCF_001879085.1 Nicotiana attenuata
GGAGCAATCATTGAGAAATATGCAAGGGTTGGGAAACCAGGTGAATGTGGCCTATAAGGATTTGTGTTTGTTCCCCGATGTCCAACTTCCTGCTGGGTTCAAGATGCCTAAGTTTGACTTGTATGACGGACATGGGGACCCTGTAGCTCATCTGAGGGGTTATTGCAGCAAAATGAGAGGCGCCGGGGGAAAAGACGAATTGCTAATGGCATACTTCAGCCAAAGTCTGAGTGGGGCAGCTTTAGAATGGTACACCCGCCAGGATGTTAGCAGGTGGTATACCTAGGACGATATGGCTCAGGCCTTTGCCCGACACTTCCAGTACAATATAGACATTGTTCCTGACCGCCTATCTCTGACCAAGGTGGAAAAGAAACCCAGTGAAAGCTTTAGAGAATATGGGTTCCGATGGAGGGAGCAAGCTGCACGAGTCAGTCCTCCGATGGAAGAAGACGAGATGGTTAAATACTTTCTTCAAGCCCTGGAGCCCACTTACTATGGCCACTTGATCTCAGCCATTGGTAAGTCTTTCAATGATGTGGTGAAGATGGGAGAAATGGTGGAAGAGGGCCTCAAGCCGAGTAAGATCATGAGCTATTCTGCTATAAAAGCAACCACCCAGGCAATCCAGAGTGGTACCAGAAGTTTGCTAGGCAAGAAGAAGAAGGAAGATATCGCTATGGTTGTCTCCGGATCATGGCATGGCCCGAGGGGTTCACCTCATCGATACACCCATCCTCGACCCCGACCTCAAACCTATACCCAAGCTCCCTATAATCCACCTCAACATTACTTTTCCCCGCAAAACCCCCAATACTCAGCCAGGCCATCCCAATACCTTGTTCACCATGCACAGTCATATGCTCAACCCCCTCCTTACCCGCAATGGCATGCTCCAGCTCCGTAGAATATCTATCCAGCTCCACAAAATACCTACCCACCTCCACAACCCTACCAAAACCCCAATGGGTCACATTTTCGACCAAGGCCAGATCATAGGAGAGAGAGGCATCAGCGAAAACAAAGTTTTACCCCGCTTGGAGAATCCTATGCTAGCTTGTTTCAAAGGTTGAGGAAGTTGGACGTCTTGAGGCCGATTGAATCAAAGATACCAAATCCCCCTCCAAAGAACCTCGATTATTCCCTAAGATGTGCCTATTGTTCTGATGCTCCAGGGCATGACATAGAAAAGTGTTGGCATTTGAAACGGGCATTCCAGGAGCTCATTGATACAAACCAAATTGTAGTCCAAAGCCCGGACGTGCCAAACATCAACCAAAACCCTTTGCCAGCCCACGAAGAAACACATATGATTGAAATAGTTCACAAGGATAGGGAGCCCAAGAGGTCTTCTAAGTCCGTCATGATGATTCGGGCCAGTGAAAGCAATTTGGTTAAAGCTCTAGACTCTACCAAAGCAACGCCCCTGACAGTTGAAGAGGCGACAGAAAAGCCAAGATCGCGCAATTTGAAACCACCGGTGTTGGTCGTGAAAGGGATGTCAAAAGATATTGGGGCAAGTCCAGAAAGCTCAAAAGTGGTAGTGCTAGGGATTCCAAGTAAGCCTGTCATAGTTGTGAAGGGGGCTCCTATTACCCCTATCATCATTAAACCAGTAACCCAGCTGCCAGTGGTGGATGCCAAGGCTGTTCCGTGGAATTATAAACAAGTGATAGTGACATACAAAGGAAGAGAAATAGAGGAAGAAGTTAATGAAACTGGAGGATTGACTCGTTCTGGGAGATGTTTCGCCCCAGAAGAATTAAGGAAAGCCAAGCCATTCAAGGATAGCCAAATGCCAGTAAAGAAATCGGTCACCGAGGAAGAGGCTGAGGAGTTCCTGAAAAAGATGAAAGTGCAGGATTATTCCATTGTGGAGCAGTTAAGGAAAACACCAGCTCAGATTTCTCTTTTGTCTTTGCTGATACATTCAGATGAACATTGCAGGGTCTTGATGAAGATTTTGAATGAGGCCCATGTTCCTGATAAGATCACGGTGAATCACTTGGAAAAGATAGCTAGCAAGATCTTTGAAGTCAACAGGATCACTTTCTCAGATGATGAACTTCCTATGGAGGGTACAGAACACAACCGAGCTCTTTATCTCACGGTGAAGTGCGAAGATTCTGTTGTCTCAAGGGTTTTGGTTGATAATGGCTCTAGTGCGAATATTTGTCCCCTGTCTACTCTACAAAAACTGAAGATTGGCACCAAAAGAACCCACTTGAACAGTGTGTGTGTTCGAGGCTTTGATGGGGGAGGTAAAGATTCTGTCGGAGATATAATGCTCGAATTGTCGATAGGGCCAGTCGAGTTCACCATGGAATTCCAAGTGTTAGACGTGGTTGTCTCCTACAATCTGTTGTTGGGCAGGCCTTGGATACATTCTGCTAAGGCAGTCCCGTCTTCTCTGCACCAAATGGTGAAGTTCGAATGGGACAGGCAGGAAATAGTTGTGCACGGTGATGAAGACTTGTCAGCTTGTAATGACACAATTGTTCCGTTTATCGAAGCTGAAGACGATAAGGGACCTTGGGTCTATCAGACTTTCGAAACAGTATCTGTTGAGAAGATCACTGAAGGAGAATGCATTCCGGGTCCTAAGCTATCCTCCGCGTCCGTCATGGTTGCGAATGAAATGTTGAAGAATGGTTTTGTGCCGGGCAAGGGTCTGGGCTCATCTCTACAAGGTATTGTGCATCCGGTGCGCCATAGTGGGAATCCTGGTACGTTTGGTTTGGGATTCACGCCCACAGAGAAGGGCGTGAAAAGGGTTAAAAATCTGAAACAGAAGGCATGGTCGCTCCCTAAGCCTGTCCCGCACATCTCTAAATCTTTTGTCAAACCAGGGGCCGAAAAACCTCCAACCTCCTCAATCCCAAAATCTGTGGTCGATGTTGATGAAGAGCTGATCAAGAGGTTCCAAAGTCTGTTCGATGAGGTCAATATGGTAGAAGCTGGTGAAGGCTCTAGTAAAGCCGATGTGCAGCTCGTTGGCCCAAACGTGAAGCTTAGCAATTGGGAAGCTACTCCTCTCCCCACCAGGAAGGAGTTTTGGTAGTTTGCTTTGTTTTCCTTTATGTTATCTGGGTTATTCCAGGGTTGTAATCCAGATTTTTAGTATTTGCTTGTTTTGATGTTCAAACCCTTCTATCCTTTTATTTTCAATGAAATGCAAGTTCCCATTTTCCGTTATTCTTAATAGTGTTTTTATTTTGTTCCTTTTTTCTTTTGTACAGTTCTTTTTATGCTGGTTGCAGTGACATGACATGCATGAAGAACTTTCAGTCGAGTCTTAAAAGCCAATCTAATCCTGAAATGACAATCCAAAAAGTAGAATATGATGATGAAATAGAATATGATGAAGAAGCAACATTTCAGGAAATCAGTAAAGAGCTAAAACAATTTGAAGAAAAACCAAAGCCTAATTTGAGTGAAACTAAAGCAATCAATTTAGGGGACCAGGATGATGTTAGGGAAACCAAGATAAGTGTGCATTTAGAACCGCAAGTTAAGGAGGAAATAATCAAAACATTGTTTGAGTACAAAGATGTCTTTGCATGGTCATATGACGATATGCCGGGCCTGAGCACTGATCTGGTAGTTCATAATATGCCGACTGATCCAGCATTCCCTCCTGTTAAGCAAAAGTTGCGAAAGTTCAAGACTGGCATGAGTGTGAAAATCAAAGAATAAATCACAAAGGAGCTTACGGCAAAGGTCCTTCGGGTCACTCGATATCCCACTTGGTTAGCCAATGTTGTGCCAGTACCGAAGAAGGATGGTAAGACTAGGGTCTGTGTTGATTATCGTGATCTTAACAAAGCGAGCCCAAAGGATGATTTTCCATTGCCGAACATTCACATTCTGATCGATAATTGTGCCAAGCATGAGATTGGGTCTTTTGTGGATTGTTACGCGGGATATCACCAGATCATGATGGATGAGGAAGATGCAGAAAAGACAGCGTTCATCACGCCATGGGGAACATATTGTTACCGGGTAATGCCATTTGGTTTGAAGAATGCTGGGGCAACATATATGAGGGCGATGACCACCATGTTTCATGACATGATACATCGGGAGATTGAGGTCTACGTAGACGATGTGATAATAAAGTCAAAGAAGCAGTGTGACCATGTCAAGGACTTGAGGAAGTTTTTCCAGAGGCTCCGCAGGTACAACCTCAAGCTTAACCCAGCGAAATGTGCATTTGGTGTCCCCTCTGGGAAACTGCTGGGATTCGTGGTCAGCCGGCACGGAATTGAGTTAGACCCATCAAAGATCAAAGCCATTCAAGAGTTGCCTCCACTAAAGAACAAAACAGAGGTGATGAGTTTGCTTGGAAGACTGAATTACATTAGCAGGTTCATTGCTCAGCTCACGACGACTTGTGAGCCCATCTTTAAGCTGCTAAAGAAGAATGCTGCGGTCGAGTGGACTGACGAATGTCAGGCAGCATTTGACAAGATTAAGGAGTATCTGGCCAATCCACCTGCGTTGGTCCCGCCTGAGCAGGGAAGACCCTTGATTCTTTATCTGACAGTTTTGGATAACTCCTTTGGCTGTGTATTGGGGCAGCATGACATCACGGGAAAGAAAGAGCAGGCAATTTATTACCTCAACAAGAAGTTCACATCTTACGAGGTGAAGTACACTCAACTTGAGAAGACTTGTTGTGCCTTAACTTGGGTAGCGCAGAAATTGAAACATTACTTGTCATCATATACCACCTATCTCATCTCTCGGTTGGACCCGTTGAAGTATATTTTTCAGAGGCCCATGCCCACAGGGATGCTCGCAAAGTGGCAGATCTTGCTCACGGAATTCGACATTGTCTATGTGACCAGGACTGCAATGAAAGCACAAGCGTTGGCTGATCATTTAGCCGGGAATCCAGTAGATGAAGAATATGAACCTTTGAAGACATACTTCCCTGATGAAGAGGTAATGCATGTTGAGGAATTGGAGCAGGTCGAGAGGCCAGGATGGAGGCTTTTCTTTGATGGGGCTCCCAATACGAAAGGCGTCGGGATAGGAGCAGTACTTATTTCTGAGACAGGGCAGCACTACCCTGTTACAGCTCAGCTTCGTTTCTATTGCACTAATAACATGGCTGAATATGAGGCATGTATATTGGGTTTGAGGTTGGCTATAGACATGGGTGTCCAGGAAATCTTGGTCATGGGTGACTTGGATCTTCTGGTGCACCAGATTCAAGGGGAATGGGAGACACGAGATTTGAAGCTCGTACCGTACCGGCAATGTTTGCATGATCTTTGTCAAAGGTTTCAGTCAATAGAGTTCAAGCATATTCCCAGGATTCATAATGAAGTTGCTGACGCCTTGGCTACTTTGGCGTCTATGTTGCATCATCCAGATAAGGCTTATGTGGATCCATTGCAGATTCAGTTCCGTGATCAGCATGCCTACTGTAATATGGTGGAAGAAGAACTTGATGGTGAGCCGTGGTTCCATGATATCAAATAATACCTCAGGATGGGAGTATATCCAGTACAGGCCACAGGGGATCAAAAGAGAGCTATTCGACGCTTGGCAAGCGGATTTTTCTTCAGTGGAGGAGTGTTGTACAAGAGGACTCCAGATTTAGGACTGCTGAGGTGCATAGATGCTAAAGAAGCTTCAAATATCATGGCCGAAGTACATTCTGGAGTTTGCGGGCCGCATATGAATGGGTATGTGTTGGCAAAGAAGATACTTCGAGCAGGATATTATTGGCTCACCATGGAACGGGATTGTATCAGTTTTGTTCGCAAGTGTCATCAATGCCAGGTACATGGTGATTTGATTCATTCTCCCCCATCTGAGTTACACACAATGTCTGCACCCTGGCCCTTTGTTGCTTGGGGCATGGATATTATTGGACCAATTGAGCCGGCAGCGTCAAACGGGCATAGGTTTATTCTGGTGGCCATTGATTATTTTACCAAGTGGGTCGAAGCTGTAACTTTCAAGTCCGTGACCAAGAAGGCAGTGGTGGATTTTGTTCATTCAAACATCATTTGTCGGTTCGGAATTCCCAAGGTGATCATCACAGACAATGCTGCTAATCTCAACAGTCATTTGTTGAAAGAGGTATGTCAACAGTTCAAGATCATGCACCGGAACTCCACTCCGTATCGCCCCAAGGCAAATGGAGATGTTGAGGCCGCCAACAAGAACATAAAGAAGATACTTCGTAAGATGGTTCAAGGTTCTAGGCAGTGGCATGAAAAGTTGCCTTTTGCATTACTAGGTTACCGCACTACTGTTCGCACTTCAGTAGGTGCGACTCCTTATCTGATGGTATACGGAGCTGAGGCAGTTATACCTGCGGAAATTGAGATTCCATCCCTTCGGATCGTTGAAGAAGCTGAAATTGACGATAATGAGTGGATCAAAACCCGGCTCGAGCAGTTGAGTTTGATTGATGAGAAAAGATTGGCTGCAGTATGTCATGGTCAATTGTATCAGAAGAGAATGGCAAGAGCATACAACAAAAGGTGTGTCCCCGGAAATTCGAAGTGGGCCAGATGGTATTGAAGCGCATTCTTCCTGATCACGCGGAAGCTAAAGGCAAGTTCGCCCCAAACTGGCAGGGGCCGTTCGTTGTGACAAAAGTGTTGCCCAATGGTGCTTTGTATTTAACAGACATAGAAGGCAAATGTGTAGATATGACTATCAATTCTGACGCAGTTAAGAGGTACTATGTATGATTTCTTTGCTTATCTTCAGTTGTATTGTGTACCTGGCATGTTCAAAGTTGAAATAACGAAGGCATTTTGTTCCGCTACCCAAACACTTTCATCCTTTGCTACCCCTTTTGAGCCTTATTTATTTCCTTCATACCCCTCTTTTAGAATCAGTAGCAGAAGTAGAAAATGAAAAAATGATGATGAATGAGTGAAAATGAGAAAAATGAAAGAAAAAAGAAGAAGAGAAAAATAAAAGAGAAAAAAAGAAGAGAGAAAAAAAAAGAAGAAAAAAAAAGAGAGAAAAGAAAAGAAAAAGAAAAAGAAGAAAAAAAAAACAACTTTGTTTTTTTGAACTACGTTCGACCTGATTCTTGACACCTCAAGATACGTGGGCAGCCTTACGGTTCGGTCGCACCAAATAAAATATTTCATAATCCCCCGAAGTCGAGAGTGGGGCAAATTTTCTTAGAAATTCCATCAAAAAAAAATCCCCAAACTCCAAGAAATTGGGGCAGAAGTTTTGGTTTTGAAAAGATCTGATTCCAAAGGTTGTAATTTTGAACCCCTTCATCTTGAGTTAGTTTAAGCCTTCATGCCACCCTTTCTTTCTAACCCCGTCCCAAAAGCCTACATTACGGTCCAAAGAAAGACCTTCCGATCGATCTTTGAGGATGCCAGGTCAAGCGAGATAGAGGTACGATTACACCATGGGTAACACTTTGTTCATGGGCGCAAGAGAGAAAATTTGAAATGAGAGAGTCTTATTGGTGAAAACCCTCACGGGCACCGTAAGATGATGGTGAGCTGAGAGAAAATTTAAAATGAGAGAGTCTTATTGGTGGAAACCCTCACAGGCACCGTAAGGCGATGGTGAGTTGAGAGATGAACAAATGAGAGAGGCTTGTTGGTGAAAACCCTTCGAGGCACTACAAGTCGAATGAGGCTCATTACTTTACCGAGAAATTGAATCAGTGAAAGCCCGGTTTTTGAAGAAAGAAGACATGACATGAACTGAAAATATGATTGGTTGGACGGATTAGGCTGATTAGTCCGAAATGCATGTCATGATCATTGGAGCCGGCGGATTCCCTCAGATAAGTCTTCTTTTTCTCATTCTTCTTCATATAGTCATCTGTGTTCAAAATTTTCCTCTGTTCCTTTTGTCAAAAATCATTTCACTTTGCTCCTTGAGTCTATCCTTATGAGTCTTTTTCGAGTTAGCCCTTGTTGAGCAAGCAGGAAAGGATTTCAAAGCCTACTACCAGCTTCTCAATTGCACAAAGCAGAGTTCGGCCAGGCATATCACAATTGACATGATTCAGAATAAGTAGTATGGTGATAAGTGAGGTTCAGGCAGTCAAGTGAATCTTGAATTTTAAGAAAATACAAGGATTCAACAACTTT
Organism: Nicotiana attenuata; assembly: GCF_001879085.1. Lineage (NCBI taxonomy): Eukaryota > Viridiplantae > Streptophyta > Magnoliopsida > Solanales > Solanaceae > Nicotiana > Nicotiana attenuata. The sequence goes on from NW_017674583.1 coordinate 8,100, forward strand.
CAAAATGAAAACACAATGAAACAAGTGAATGTGAGAGATTCAGGTCACGCAGAGGTTTTGTGGTCGAGTTCCAATCAAAAGGTCAAACAACTCCTTGCTAGCCCGAAGCAGCTAATCAGAATGAAGCATGGCAGTGGCAGAAGCAGACACTCAGCAAGGATGCCACAAACTAACCACCACATTTTCAAACTAACAAGATTTTATTTGTCTGAAACAGGGGCAAGAATATTTGATAATCTACAGGAACCTCACTTGGAAAAGGCATGGTTTAGGGGCAAGGATTTCTATTCAGGACGCTCCAGGACGAGAGCATGGCTCAGGTAAGTTCATTAAAATTTTCAGGACCCTCCCGGATAATGGGATTTGATTTAAACTTTTTCAGGACCCTCCTGGATAATGGGATTTAGTTTTAAGTTTTAGCGTAAGTTCTCCCTTTAGAAATATAATTTAGCTTTAAAGTTATCACTCTTAAGATGAGATTTAAATTGAAGTCTTCAGGGCCCTCCTGGATAATGGGATTTATCTTTTAAATTCTTAGAGCTCTGTAGGTAGGTAACATGATCCGATTAACACTCACAAATATGCCCAGATCCAAAAATGGGGCAGAAAAATTTCTTTTGTTTTGTCTGTTTTGTTGCAGCATCAAGCGCCCACCTGGATAACGAGGCAATACATTTCATGTTTTAGCACTCAGGCGCCCACCTGGATAACGAGGGATTACATTTCATGTTTTGGCAATCAGGCCCCACCTGGATAACGAGGGAATACAGTTTCAAGTTTTTAGCAATCAGGCGCCCACCTGGATAACGAGGGAACACATTTCAAGTTTTGGTAATCAGGCGCCCACCTGGATAACGAGGGAATACAATTTCAAGTCTTGGCAATCAGGCGTCCACCTAGATAACGAGGGAATACAGTTTCAAGTTTTAGCAATCAGGCGCCCACCTGGATAACGAGGGAATACATTTCAAGTTTTGGTAATCAGGCGCCCACCTGGATAACGAGGGAATACAATTTCAAGTCTTGGCAATCAGGCGCCCACCTGGATAACAAGGGAATACGTTTCAAGTTTTAGCAATCAGGCGCCCACCTGGATAACGAGGGAATACATTTCAAGTTTTGGTAATCAGGCGCCCACCAGGATAACGAGGGAATACAATTTCAAGTCTTGGCAATCAGGCGCCCACCTGGATAACGAGGGAATAAGTTTCAAGTTTTAGCAATCAGGCGCCCACCTGGATAACGAGGGAATACATTTCATGTTTTAGCACTCAGGCGCCCACCTGGATAACGAGGGAATACATTTCAAGTTCAGCAATCAGGCGCCCACCTGGATAACGAGGGAATACAATTCAAGTTTTGGAAATCAGGCGCTCACCTGGATAACGAGGGAATACATTTCAAGTTTTGGTAATCAGGCGCCCACCTAGATAATGAGGGAATACAATTTCATGTCTTGGCAATTAGGCGCCCACCTGGATAACGAGGGAATACGTTTCAAGTTTTAGCAATCAGGCGCCCACCTGGATAACGAGGGAATACATTTCAAGNGACCATGTTAAGGACTTGAGGAAGTTTTTCCAAAGACTCCGCAGGTACAACCTCAAGCTCAATCCAGCGAAATGTGCATTTGGTGTCCCCTCTGGGAAACTGTTGGGATTCGTGGTTAGTAGACACGGCATTGAGTTAGATCCGTCGAAGATCAAAGCCATTCAAGAGTTACCGCCGCCAAAGAACAAAACAGAGGTGATGAGTTTACTTGGAAGGTTAAATTACATCAGCAGGTTCATTGCTCAGCTCATGACAACTTGTGAGCCCATCTTTAAGCTGTTGAAGAAGAATGCTGCAGTCAAGTGGACTGACGAGTGTCAAGAAGCATTTGATAAGATTAAGAGGTACCTGTCGAATCCACCTGTGCTGGTCCCACCAGAGCCTGGAAGACCTTTAATTCTCTATTTGACAGTCTTGGATAATTCTTTTGGCTGTGTATTGGGTCAACATGACATCATGGGAAAGAAAGAGCAGGCAATTTATTACCTCAGCAAGAAGTTCACATCTTACGAGGTGAAGTACACTCAACTTGAGAAGACTTGTTGTGCCTTAACTTGGGTAGTGCAGAAATTGGAACGTTACTTGTCATCCTATACCACCTATCTTATCTCTCGGTTGGACCCGTTGAAGTATATTTTTCAGAGGCCCATGCCCACAGGGAAGCTCGCAAAGTGGCAGATCTTGCTCACGGAATTCGACATTGTCTATGTGACCAGGACTGCAATGAAAGCACAAGCGTTGGCTGATCATTTTGCCGAGAATCCAGTAGATGAAGAATATGAACCTTTGAAGACATACTTCCCTGATGAAGAGGTAATGCATGTTGAGGAATCGGAGCAGGTCGAGAGGCCAGGATGGAGGCTTTTCTTTGATGGGGCTGCCAATACGAAAGGCGTCGGGATAGGAGCAGTACTTATTTCTGAGACAAGGCAGCACTACCCTGTTACAGCTCAGCTTCGTTTCTATTGCACTAATAACATGGCTGAATATGAGGTATATATCTTGGGTTTGAGGTTGGCTATAGACATGGGTGTCCAGGAAATCTTGGTCATGGGTGACTCGGATCTTCTGGTGCACCAGATTCAAAGGGAATGGGAGACACGAGATTTGAAGCTCATACCGTACCGGCAATGTTTGCATGATCTTTGTCAAAGGTTTTAGTCAATAGAGTTCAAGCATATTCCAGGATTCATAATGAAGTTGCTGACGCCTTGGCTACTTTGGCGTCTATGTTACATCATCCAGATAAGGCTTATGTGGATCCATTGTAGATTCAGGTCCGCGATCAGCATGCCTACTGTAATATGGTGGAAGAAGAACTTGATGGTGAGCCGTGGTTCCATGATATCAAAGAATACCTCAGGATGGGAGTATATCCAATACAGGCCACAGGGGATCAAAAGAGAGCAATTCAACGCTTGGCAAGCGGATTTTTCTTCAGTGGAGGAGTGTTGTACAAGAGGACTCCAGAATTAGGACTACTGAGGTGCATAGATGCTAAAGAAGCTTCAACTATCATGGCCGAAGTACATTCTGGAGTTTGCAGGCCGCATATGAACGGGTATGTCTTGGCAAAGAAGATACTCCGAGCAGGTTATTATTGGCTCACCATGAACGGGATTGTATCAGTTTTGTTCGCAAGTGTCATCAATGCCAGGTACACGGTGATTTGATTCATTCTCCCCCATCTGAGTTACACACAGTGTCTGCACCTTGGCCCTTTGTTGCTTGGGGCATGGATGTTATTGGACCAATTGAGCCGACAGCGTCAAACGGGCATAGGTTTATTCTGGTGGCCATTGATTATTTTACCAAGTGGGTCGAAGCTGTAACTTTCAAGTCCGTGACCAAGAAGGCAGTGGTGGATTTTATTCATTCAAACATCATTTGTCGGTTCAAAATTCCCAAGGTGATCATCACAGACAATGCTACTAATCTCAACAGTCATTTGTTGAAAGAGGTATGTCAACAGTTCAAGATCATGCACCGGACTCCATTCCGTATCGCCCTAAGGCAAATGAAGCTATTGAGGCCGCCAACAAGAACATAAAGAAGATACTTCGTAAGATGGTTCATGGTTCTAGGCAGTGGCATGAAAAGTTGCCTTTTGCATTACTAGGTTACCGCACTACTGTTCGCACTTCAGTAGGTGCGACTCCTTATCTGCTGGTATACGGAGCTGAGGTAGTTATACCTGCGGAAATTGAGATTCCATCCCTTTGGATCTTTGCAGAAGCTGAAATTGACGATAATGAGTGGGTCAAAACCCGGCTCGAGCAGTTGAGTTTGATTGATGAGAAAAGATTGGCTGCAGTATGTCATGGTCAATTGTATCAGAAGAGAATGGCAAGAGCATACAACAAAAGGTGCGTCCCCAGAAATTCGAAGTGGGCCAGATGGTATTGAAGCGCATTCTTCCTCATCAGGCGGAAGCTAAAGTCAAGTTCGCCCCAAACTGGCAGGGGCCGTTCGTTGTGACAAAAGTGTTGCCTAATTGTGCTTTGTATTTAACAGACATAGAAGGCAAATATGTAGATATGGCTATCAATTCTAATGCAGTTAAGAGGTACTATGTATGATTTCTTTGCTTACCTTCAATTATATTGTGTACTTGGCATGTTCAAAGTTGAAATGACGAAGGCATTTTGTTCCGCTACCCAAACACTTTCATCCTTTGCTACCCCTTTTGAGCCTTATTTATTTTCTTTCATACCCCTCTTTTGGAATCAGTAGCAGAAGTGGAGAATGAAAAAATGATGGTGAATGAGTGAAAAATGAAAAAAAAAAGAAGAAGAAGGAAATAGAAAAGAAAAAAAAAAGAAAAGAAAAAAAAAGAGAAAAAAAAAGGAAAAAAAAAAGAGAGAAGAAAAGAAAAGAAAAGAAAAGAAAAGAAAAGAAAAGCAACAAAAACAAACAACTTTCTTTTGAACTACGTTCGACCTGATTCTTGACACCTCAAGATACGTAGGTAGCCTTACGGTTCGGTCGCACCAAATAAAATATTTCATAATCCCCCGAAGTCGAGAGTGGGCAAATTTTCTTAGAAATTCCATCAAAAAAAAAATCCCCAAACTCCAAGAAATTGGGGCAGAAGTTTTGGTTTTGAAAAGATCCGATTCCAAAAGTTGTAATTTTGACCCCTTTCATCTTGAGTTAGTTTAAGCCTTCATGCCACCCTTTCTTTCTAACCCCGTCCCAAAAGCCTACATTACGGTCCAAAGAAAGACCTTCCGGTCGATCTTTGAGGATGCCGGGTCAAGCGAGATAGAGGTATGATTTACACCATGGGTAACACTTTGTTCATGGGCGCAAGAGAGAAAATTTGAAATGAGAGAGTCTTATTGGTGAAAACCCTCACGGGCACCGTAAGACGATGGTGAGCTGAGAGAAAATTTAAAATGAGAGAGTCTTATTGGTGAAAACCCTCACGGGCACCGTAAGGCGATGGTGAGTTGAGAGATGAACAAATGAGAGAGGCTTGTTGGTGAAAACCCTTCGGGGCACTACAAGTCGAATGAGGCTCGTGACTTTACAGAGAAATTGGATCAGTGAAAGCCCGGTTTTTGAGGTATGAAGGCACGACATGAACTGAAATATGATTGGTAGGACGGATTAGGCTAATCAGTCCGAAATGCATGTCATGATCATTGGAGCTAGCCGCTTTACTCAGATAAGTCTTCTTTTTCCCCTTCTTCTTCACATAGTCATCTGTGTTCAAAATTTTCCTTTCTTCCTTTTGTCAAAAATCATTTTGTTTGCTCTTTCAGCCTATCTTTATGAGTCCCTTTCGAATTAGCCCTTGTTGAACAAGCAGGAAAGGATTTCAAAGCCTACTACCAGCTACTAAATTGCACAAAGCGGAGTTCGGCCATGCACATCACAATTGACATTTTGGAATAAGAAGTATGGTGATAATTGAGGTTCAGGCAATCAAGTGAATCTTGAACTTTGAGAAAATACAAGAACTCAGCAACTTTCAAAGTGCAAACACGATGCAACAAATGAGTGTAAGAGATTCAGGTCATTCAGAGATTTTGTGGTCCAGTTCCAATTAAAAGGTCAAACAACTCCTTGCTAGCCCGAAGCAGCTAATCAGAATGAAGCATGGCAGGGGCAGAAGCAGACACTCAGCAATGATGCCACAAACTAACCACCACGTTTTCAAACTAACAAGATTTTATTTGTCTTAAACAGGGGCAAAAAATTTTTAATCCACAGGGACCTCCCGTGGAAAAACATGTTCAGAGAGCAAGAACTTCTGTTCAGAATCCTCCAAGAAGGGAGCATGGCTCAGGTAAGTTCATTCTTAGTTCTCAGGACCCTCCTGGATAATGGGATTTGGTCTAAAATTTTCAGGCCCCTCCTGGATAATGGGATTTAGTTTTAAATTTTCAGGACCCTCCTGGATAATGGGATTNCCTGGATAATGGGACTCCTGGATAATGGGATTTAATTTTTAAAAAATTCTCAGGCCCCTCATGGATAATGGGATTTAGTTTTAAATTTTCAGGACCCTCCTAGATAATGAAATTTAATTTTCAGGACCCTCCTGGATAATGGGATTTAATTTAAAAGCTTTTAGGCCCCTCCTGGATAATGGGATTTGGTTTAAAATTTTCAGGACCCTCCTGGATAATAGGATTTAATTTAAAAGCTTTCAGGCCCCTCCTAGATAATGGGATTTGGTTAAAAATTTTCAGGATCCTCCTGGATAATGGGATTTAGTTTTTAAATTTTCAGGACCCTCCTGGATAATGGGATTTGATTTAAAGTTTTCAGGACCTTCCTGGATAATGGGATTTAGTTTTAAATTTTCAGGACCCTCCTGGATAATGGGATTTAATTTTCAGGCCCCTCCTGGATAATGGATTTAATTTTTAAAAAATTCTCCGGACCCTCCTGGATAATGGGATTTAATTTAAATTTTCAGGACCCTCCTGGATAATGGGATTTAATTTAAAAGCTTTCAGGCCCCTCCTGGATAATGGGATTTAATTTTTAAAAAAATTCTCCGGACCCTCCTGGATAAAGGGATTTAGTTTTAAATTTTCAGGACCCTCCTGGATAATGGGATTTAATTTAAAAGCTTTCAGGCCCCTCCTGGATAATGGGATTTAGTTTTAAATTTTCAGGACCCTCCTGGATAATGGGATTTAATTTAAAAGCTTTCAGGCCCCTCCTGGATAATGGGATTTAATTTAAAAGCTTTCAGGCCCCTCCTGGATAATGGGATTTGGTTTAAAATTTTCAGGACCATCCTGGATAATGGGATTTAATTTAAACGCTTTCAGGTCCCTCCTGGATTATGGGATTTAATTTTTAAAAAATTCTCAGGCCCCTCCTGGATAATGGGATTTAGTTTTAAATTTTCAGGACCCTCCTGGACAATGGGATTTAATTTTTAAAGTTCTCAGGACCCCCCTGGATAATGGGATCTAAATTAAAGTTTTCAGGACCCTCCTGGATAATGGAGTTTAATTTAAAGTTTTCAGGACCCTCCTGGATAATGGGATTTAGTTTTAAGTTTTAGCGTAAGCTTTCCCTTTAGAAAATATAATTTAGCTTTAAAGTTATCACTCCTAAGATGACATTGAATTTGAAGTTTTCAGGGCCCTCCTGGATAATGGAATTTAGCTTTTAAATTCTTAGAGCTCTGTAGGTAACATGATCCGATCAACACTCACAAATATGCCCAGATCCCAAACTGGGGCAGAGAAATTTCTTTTGTTTTGTCTGTTTTGTTGTAACGGCAGGCGCCCACCTGGATAACAAGGGAATGCAATTCAAGTTTTTGCAATCAGGCGTCCACCTGGATAACAGGGGAATACATTTCGAGTTTTGGCAATCAGGCACCTACCTGGATAACAAGGGAATACAATTCAAGTTTTGGTAATCAGGCGCCCACCTGGATAACAAGGGAATATATTTCAAGTTTTGGCAATCAGGCACCCACCTGGATAACAAGGGAATACAATTCGAGTTTCGGTAATATCAGGCGCCCACCTGGATAACTAAGGGAATGCATTTCGAGTTTTGGAAATCAGGCGCTCACCTGGATAACAAGGGAATACAACTCAAGTTTTGGAAATCAGGCGCTCACCTGGATAACAAGGGAATACAATTCAAGTTTTGGAAATCAGGCGCCCACCTGGATGACAAGGGAATACATTTCGAGTTTTGGAAATCAGGCGCCCACCTGGATAACAAGGGAATACATTTCGAGTTTCGGCAATATCAGGCGCCCACCTGGATAACAAGGGAATACATTTCAAGTTTTGAAAATCAGGCGCCCACCTGGATAACAAGGGAATACATTTCACGTTTTGGTAATCAGGCACCCACCTGGAGAACAAGGGAATTCATTTCAGGATTACTTTCAATCTGCAAATTCAAGAAGCATCAGGAGCCCGCCTGAAGAACAGGGTCCACTTTTTAGTCTCATGTTGAAGATCAAGTAGAGATTCAAGGAAAGAAGTAGATAGGATCTTGTATTTTTCTTTTGCTGTAATTTTTTCTTTCATTTTTGATGTAATGGCAGGAACCGCGGACCGGAACCTCGACGGCACTTCACTCGATTCTCCACCTCGGTACTCCAGCACACCGAACTACACGTGGCCAGATTCCTTTATACCCAAGGATATGTAGGCAGCTCAGATACCAGGGCTCGGTCACATTCTCTTTTCTTTAGTTTCTGTCTCTCTAAATAAGGGTCGAGTTAAAAAACATGTCTTGTTGATTCTTTGTCTGAAAACTCTTCGCGTTTCCAGTCAAAGAGGGGCAACTGTAGACATGTGATTTTTGACCCTCACCAAGATTTTACATATTTTAACACTTAAATACTTAGTTTAGGTCTAATATAGTTATTTCAACTAATTTTGACTCTTTTACATTATTTTTATCATAAAATTGAAAAATACAAAAAATAGTTTCATTCTTCTCTATTTAATTAAGGTATTAGGTATTTTTGGAAGAATATTATTTTTTACCCATTTTTATTATAATTTAAAAAAAAATACCAAAAATAGCTTCATGTGATAATATAATTTGTTTTAATTAATTAGTAATGATTTTACAATTTTATAGTATATCATTTTAGGAAAGAAATCAATATTTTTAGTCTTGTAAAGCTAAAGGGCCATTTTTAAATACAATTGTAGCCCAAATTTGAAGCCCAAATACCTTACCCATGCCCAAACCCATCAGATTTGTCTCTTATTTTTGAACTAAAAAAAACTAGACCTAGCTTTTCTTCTTCTTTGGAGAACACAACACAAGAACCCTAGCTGAACCCTAACCCCATACCAGTAACGCCGCCGCCAGCCCTCTCCCCAGCCCCATTCCGATCAGTGGTCTTCTTCGCCAAAAGACCAGCGAACTCCTAACGACGACCACCAGTTCTTCAGCCGACTCGCCACAGCCTCCTCTCTCACCAGCCACGCCGCCAGCCTTCACCCTCACCAGAATGACGACCCATCTCTCGCCCTCATACCAACGAACCCAATCTCCACAACCACAAAACTCGTTCCCGCCGACCAACTCCGCGCTGCCGACCCCGTCACCCTTCTGCAACTCTCCAGACACCAACGCCGACGACCCCGATCTCCAGCAGCGGAACCCAGCAACCCTAACGCCCTAGAACCCGCCGGAAATTCACCTCACGCCCTCCTCTAATCCGTCACCCTCACCAACTAAATATGAAAAAACAAAAAAAAAAAAAAACAAAAAAAACAAAAAGGAAACGTGACAGAATCTGAGAGTGAAAATGATTTGAAGTTAGTTTTGATTCAAGTTTCATTTTCCATTTGTTTTTTTAAAAAAAAAATCAGAAAACAAAGAAAAAAGGGGTGTGACAGAACTTATTTCAATGGGGAGGTTGTTGGGTGTGTGTGAACAAAGTCCTACATGGAAAGTAGAAAGAAAAATAATTCTACTTATAAGGAGTTGAATACTCTTAATGGTGTGAGGCCTTTTGGGGAAAACCGTGTGGGCTTGGCCCAAAGCGAAAAATATCATACCATAATAAGAGTATCGTTAGGCCGTTTTAGTGCAACACAGCCCTGGCCACAAAATCTAAATATGATTGTGTAATTAAATAAATGACTTGGTTATATAAATATTTTTAAAACATCCATATATAGAACTTAAACTTCTTTTCTTTTTCAGCATTACTTTCTCACAAAAGAAATTTATTGAAGAATGTTACCTCCTTGGACTAGGTTATCTCCAACTCCCCATTTGCGGAGGGCAAGCAAACATGCTAAAGTTGAAGAAAGGGAGTCCTTGACAAGCAATGAATGGCTAGGATTTAATCCCCAAGATCCATCTTCTCTTTGATTTTCAAGAATCCAATCCAAGCACTGTGGAAAACATGGCTGTTTTACAGAATTTCTTGAAGGTATCATAGCTACCCATGCTGTATCATAAGAAGAAGGAGATAACTCTACTTTCTGAAATGTTTTCTTTATTCTCTCCTTTGCCTCTTCGAAACTATCCTACAAATGAGAGATAGACTAGTTCTTTAATAATAAGATGAAGAATTAACCTAAATAGTTACCGACCCAATCACTTATATTAATAATAATCAACAAATATGTAATATGCATATAAACATTTATAACCAGTATATAATCTATGTATACTAGTTGGAAAAAGGAAGCTATGACTCGACTGGCTATTTGCATAAAGATCTATAATAAGAAAGAAGAAGAAAGGAACAGAAAGGAATGTATAAGTGGGACTTTGGACAATATCTGGTAAAGTTAAAAAAAATTGAAAAGAATTATTTGGAAATTGATAAAAAAGATAAAATTTTGTAAGTGAAAACAATTATTTAACGCGAAATATTCATCAAACTAATTTTTTTTATTAAACATTTCACCATTATTTCCGATTGAACATACTTGCATATTTGTAATTAAAGTCATGACCACCCAGAGGCGGATCCAGGATTTAAACTCTATGGGTTCAACTTTTAAAATTTAATTTTAACATTGAACCCATTATATTTTTAATGTTACAGGTTCAAATCTATTATATATTTTTGCAATTTTAATGAATTTTTACACATAAATTTCTACTATGCGTCTAAAGTTATGGGTTCAATTGAACCCATAACTACCACATTGCATCCGCCTCTGCAAACACCCATTTTGTGCAATTGTTAGTATAGAGGCGGACTCAGGATTCGATGGTCGCGGGGCACTCGACATTCAATATAAATTTCTTACTGCTCATATAGATTGGTACGAGGGCCTATGCTAATATCTGACTATTTTTGAAGAGATTAATTATATAGAGTTTTTGCCAAAATTTCCGGATGCCAGTGACCCCTCAACCTATAGTGTACGTCCGCCTCTGAATTAGTAGGGACATGGACTAGTTCCTTTCAATTAGGCTGAATACATAGACGACCTCCTAAACTTGTTCGGACTTTTCATCTAAACACAACCTTGGTACACATAGATCTGGACTGGTAGATAAAATAGTTGTAGATCGATGGAGCTTTTCAACAGTGTAGTAGTAGTAATTATGTATGTTTAGTACACACACATATACATGTAAACCTATTTGATTGGACACAGAGTTTAAGAAAAAATGAAGAATTTTGAACTTGGATAAAATGAGGCAGATATATTTTGTGTGACTATCAATTATTGAATAGAACTAAATTATTTCCAAATATGAAAAAGGGATCATTCTTTTTGACACAGACTGAAATAGGAAATAAGTTCAGATAAATTGAAACGAGGGAGTATATAATATTTCCTTTGAATCAACAACCCCCTCCCCCCCCCCCCCCCCAAAAAAAAAAAAGAACAGAAAAGGGACTTGTATTACCAGTGATGAAGCAATACTATAGCTGCATGTTACTCCTCTACATGGTCTCTGGCAAATTGTATTTTCTTCTGTAAGAAAACACACACAAAAAAGACACAAATTAGGACATGGTTACAAAAGAATTGAATTATAAAATATATTCTTGTAGTGATCAAAATTATGTGTCTTACTAGTAGATGAACATAATTTGCCATTTCCCAAATTATGGTGAGAAAATGGTAATATGATTTTGCTTCTGTAGCCAAGTATCATTATTTTATTCTAAAAGAGTGGTGGGAGGGAGAGAGAGAGAAAGGAAGAGAGAGCTACTTGTAGATATCCCACGGTTTCTTTACCCAACCTCATCCAAAAAAGTACCAAAAGTACTGATTACGCTAATTCTGTGCCTCACACTATTTTGGCTAGATTACGTAAGTCTAACTTCGTCCCTGAAGTAATTTCCTTAGAAATCTCGTTACTAAGAGCCCGTTTGGCCATAAAAGAAGTTTTACTTTTTTTGATTTTTTTACTTATTTTCGAAATCATTATTTGAGCATAATTTTTCAATTTTTCAAGGAAATAACGAGTAAATTTCATCGGTAGTCATTTTTAAGTTTATAATACAAAAGTCATTTTGTTATTTTTTGTCACATATAAGTTATAAATTCGGCCTAGATAACTAACAGCAATAAAGGAAAATATCACCTGAAAATTTTGAATTTTATACCAGAAATATGACATGACACTCCAAAATAGCTATTTAGCTAAATAAAATATAAATATAATAAATTAATTTTAGAGACCCCATGTTTCTCTTCGTAATATTACTCTCCCTTGTGATTTAGGTAGAGAGAACAATTTGTAGATTTTTTTCCCACGTTTCTTTACCCATTCTTATCCAAAAAAGAACCAAAGTACTGTTTATGTTTTTTTTTTTTTTTGGTAATTAAGACATATATTAAAACACATACTAAGAGTCATTACATATTGCATTACAAGCGGGAATTGTTCTAGGCCACATAGTTCCTAGCTTGTCCCTTTCCAAAATAGAAATAGCAAAAGTAGGAGGACTAAGATAAGTTGTTAAGCTTCCAAAAGTTGTTAAGCTGCTTCCGTTCTTCGCCATTGAATCAGCCGCCTGGTTTGCCTCTCTGTAGATGTGCTGTAATGGCGGGTCACCTGCTCTACTCAATAGGCATCTGCAATCATCAATCAGATTAAAGGCACAGTTCTTGTTATGGGTTAAGTTTATGAGCTTCTTACAATCTGTTTCAATGGTGAGGGGTAGGTAGTTTTTTTCTATAGCTAATTTCAAACCATGCAGTAGTGCTAATGTTTCCATGTAAATATCGGTTGCATGTGACAAACCCATGTTGTATCCCAAAACCCATTCCCCATTGCCTTTTCGTATGATTCCCCCTATTCCGCCTTTACCCGGATTGCCACAGCATGAACCATCCACATTCAGTTTATAGCTGTTTTGTTCAGGTGGGTTCCATTTGATGAGAATGGAATCTCTATATGTGACAGGCCGATTTTGATTTGTGGCCAGGAGTTTATATTCCATGGCTTTGTTAACGATGTTTTTTAATAGGAGAGGTTTGTAATTATTTTTTAATAGATGTGCCAGAGGATAAAAGGGATAACTTCAGACCAGACGAGATATTCATTAAAATTAGTACTTGAGCTACTTTGAGTTTTTAGCCAGTGGTGCAATGTGTACTTATCTGGTGGCTCCGGAGGTAGCATGCTAAAACCTGCTTGAGCCCAGATCGTTTTGGAGTGCTTGCATCTAAAGAGCATATGCATTGTATCTTCCCTCTCAGTGCTACAAAGGTGACAGTTTGGAGAGTTGGTTATATTCCTGTTGAAGAGCATTTGTGCTGTGTGGAGCTTATTGTGGATAGCCGTCCAGAGGAAGAATTTTATTTTATTAAGAGTTTTGATTCTCCATAACCATTTATAGTCTTGAGTATCCCCCACTTCCTTACCTTGTAACATTTCATAAGAGGATTTGATGGTGAAGGATCCGTTAGAGCTCTTGCCCCAGCTATAATTATCTTGGATAGGTTGAATTTGCTTGATGTAAGTGCTATAGATTTTATTCTTTACCTCGGTGGGGAGTTGGAAAGATAAATTGTTCAAGTTAAAGGAGTTGTTGTCAATGATGTCTGATAGTGTTTGTTGCTGTTCGTGTTTCATTAATGGTCCTTGGATTTGGGCTCTTAGTGATTCCTTGGTTCCTAGCCAGCTGTCTTGCTAGACCCTAATTAATTTCCCATCCCCAATTTCCCAGTGTCTGCCTGTTTTACAGATGTGGGATCCCCGGACTATGTTTTTCCATATATGGGAGCCATTTTTCTCCTGAAGATTCCAGCTTTGCTTTGTATTTTTTTTATCATATCTGCTATGAAGTACCCTACTCCATAGACTATTATTATCTTTTTTATATCTCCAAGCTAGGCTAGCACTGAAGGATTGGTTTTTCTATTTTGTTTTGTATAATCCCAACCCCCCATCTTTCTTTTGCTTTGTGGCCGTGTCCCAATTTATCAAATGGCATTTTTTTTTCGGAAGTGCTCCCCCATAAGAAATTTCTTTGTATTTTATCAATGTTCTTTATAGTAGCTTGTGGGAGATTATTAATTTGCATTACATGGTTAGGGATTGCAGCCAGAGTTGATTTTATGAGTGTGGTCCTTCCAGCTATATTAAGGAAGTTGATTTTCCACCCTTTTAGCCGGTTGTTCAGTCGATCGATGATATACTGGAAGTCTTTCTTTGAAGGGTTGGAGAATCCTATAGGGAACCCTAGATACTTTTCAAATTCTCTAGTATGATTTATAGCAAGACAATTGCTAAAGTCGTTCTTTAAATCAATTGGCACGTTCTCGGAAAATATTAGCCTTGATTTGTTAAAGTTGATGGACTGTCCTGAGTGTGCGCAGAATTTATTGAGGATATCTACTATAGAGTTGCAGCATTTTTGGTTAGCATTTGCTAGAAGTATTAGGTCGTCTGCAAAGAATAGATGGGATAGAGGGGGGCTGGATGGGGAAATCTTTACTGTATCCCATCTACAACAGTCGATTTCGTGGTGGATTAGTCGTGATAACATCTCCATGCAGATGATGAAAATATATGGGGATAGTGGGTCGCCTTGTCGGATACCTCTGGTTGGTTTAAAGAATTCCGAATTGGAACCGTTGACTATGATAGAAGTGGACGTAGTAGAGATACAGGACATGATTAGGTCAACTAGATCTTGGGGGAAGTTTAGGGAGATTAGCGAGAATTTTATAAAGGACCACTCCAGCTTGTCGAAAGCTTTTTCCAAATCTATTTTAATCAGCATTTTCCCTTTTTGTTCTTTTATTTTTTTAAAGTGGTTTAGGGTCTCGTGGATAATAATAGCGTTATCTGAAGATCGTCTTCCCTTCATGAAGCTAGTCTGAGTTGGGTGGATTAGTTTGGCCAGCAAGGGTTTGATTCCGTTTACAATAACTTTTGTAATTACTTTATAGGCTGTGTTACACAGGCTTATAGGTCTATATTGCTTTATAGTTTCAGCATTTTGGCACTTAGGGGTTAGGCATATATAGGTGCTATTCATGTCCTCCGCCATTTTCCTCTCCCTAAATGCATTTTGACAGAAGTTAATTAGTGCTTCTTTGGTTTCATTCCAGAATCTTTGGTAAAAGAATGGATGAAGACCATCCGGCCCAGGTGCTTTGTAAGGTTTGAAGGTTTTCACGGACTGTGATATCTTGGCACAGGTCTTTTTTGTCTATGTTATTTAGGGTTGCATAAAAGGACATATAATGACTCGTTTTATGGGACTTGTTATGGCTTGTGGTGAAGAGTTTGTTGTAGTAATTATAAATGAGAGATTTCACTTCTTTTTGGTCGTAGAACCATTTGCCCACTTCATCTTTAAGGCTAAGAATTCTATTTTTTCTTCTTCTTCTTTGTATTGTAGTAATGTGAAAGAATTTTGTGCTCGCATCCCCTTCATTTAACCACTGTATTCGAGATTTGAGTCTCCAAAATTCCTCCTCTAATTTTAGGATTTCGTTTAATTCCTTCAGGAGATTTGTTTCAAGATCTAGAAGGAATTGACTTGTTGTATAGTTAGGAAAATTTTGTATCCCGTTAATTCTAGCAACTAGTATATTTTTTTTGTGGAAAATATTACCAAAGGTACTAGTGTTCCATTCTTTTACGTTTTTAGTAAAGTATTCAATTGCTCCTAGTATATTATCCTGGTTGGTCCATGATTCCTTAACAAGGTTTTTAAATGAAGGGTGAGATAGCCACATGGATTCCAACCTAAAAATGTTATTGCTATGGGAGAAATTCTTGAAGAGGTCTAGTTTTATAGGACAGTGATCGGAATGAATTCTAGTTAAATGAGTAACGTGAGGTTCTTTAAAAAGATTAATCCAGTTTGCGTTAGCTACATATCTATCTAGCCTTTCCATTATTAGAGTTCTAGTTTTTTTCCTTTTATTAGTCCAGGTATATTTTGAGCCCTTATACCCTAAGTCCGTAAGTCCACAGTAGTCTAAACAATTAAGGAATTTTGAAACCCTAGGGTAACTAATAGGGAGGCCTCCGAATTTTTCATTTGATTTGGTGACTTCATTGAAGTCTCCTGTGACTAGCCAGGCCCCCTTAAAGCTATTTGCAACTGTTTTTAAATTATTCCATAGAATAATTCTTTCTTCTAATAAGTTACTAGCATAAACAATAGATAGTAGCCAAGGTTCTAAGTTAGAATTGTTTACCTTGATCATGGCATGAATCTCTTGGTCAGTTGTTCCAATTCGGTCCACCGAAATATCTCCTACATTCCACATCATAACCATGCCTCCCGAGGTACCTTGTGCTGCTACTTGTGCCATGTTAGTGAAGCCGAAACTGTTCATGAGAGTTCCATGGTCCGCTAATTTTGTTTCCAATAGTGCTACTAGGAAAGGCCTGTTATAATCTAGCATCGACCTGAAAGTTCTTCTAAACTCCTCATTCCCCGCTCCTCTACAGTTCCATACAATCATACTCATTGGTCTAGATGGGGGTGGGGTGTTCTCCTCCGCTTGTGCATGGGGTGGGCTCGCCATGTTCATGTTGGCGTACATCGTCGGGATCATTACTATTCCGTATTTGTAGATTGTTGGTGCTGTCAATTCCCTTATATTGATCGAGCATTTCCTCAAATTCAGCGGGCAACGTAAGATTACCCTTTTTTCTCTTCTTTCCTTGAACACTAGTATTTTTGACGTGTGTAGCATAGCGTATTCCACTCTTTGTGCTGTTGATGTTCCTTCCCCTTCGCCCTCCCCGTCCGTTAGTTGCATTGTGGGAGTCGGGACAGATTGTGTGCCTCACACCTTATTCTGGCTAGATTGTGTTATCCGCTCGTCTAATCGTTGTCCCTGAAGTAATTTCCTTAGAAATCTCACTACTAAGGGCTTGTTTGGAAAGTCACCTTATAATTATATTTAGAAGTAATTAGATGTAATTATACAGTTTAATATATTTGTTTAATCAAATAATTACTTTGTCAACAAGAAACTGAGTATAATTAAAAAGGACCAATTACACCAGACAATTATCAAGGAGGGGCTAAAGTATTGGAGGTAGTTACATGGTGTAATTACATAATAATTTTATATATATATATATATATATATATATATATATATATATATATATATATACATATATATATATATATCAATTATATTCTTGTTTCTACTTTTTCTATTCTGATCCATTTCATTGATTTGCAAATCCTTACATTTTTTCTTCCTTCTTTTTCTTTCTTATCAGTTTTCTTTATTTTCATTAGCGCTTACGCTACCCAAGCGGGCTTGGATTAGGAGATTAGGAGGTGTTCTGGGAGGATTTAGATGAAGTGGTGCGTCGTATTCCGCCCGTGGAGATGTTATTTATAGGAGGGTATTTCAACGGGCATATCAGGACGTCTGCGTGTGGCTATAGAGAGGTGCATGGCGGCTTTGGCTTTGGGGTTAGGAACGGAGGTGGCACTTCTCTTTGGATTTCGCTAAGGCTTCTGACTTGCTGATTTCGAACTCCAGTTTTTCGAAGAGGGAGGAGCATTTGATTACTTTTAAGAGTACGATGGCTAAGACTCAGATTGATTATCTCCTATTCAGGAGGTGTGATAGAGGGCTGTGCAAGGATCGAAAGGTTATTCCGAGTGAGGAACTCGCGACCCAACATAGGCTCTTGGTGATGGACGTCGTCATCATGATAAAGAGGAAGAATAAGGTGGTTCGGGGTCATCCGAGGATTAGGTGGCGCGCCTTGACTTTGGACAAAGCTCAGGAGCTGGAGGGGAGGTTGTTGGCTATAGGGGTCTGGAGGAGTAATGTGGATGCAAGCGGTATGTGGACAATGACGGCGAACTGTATAAGGGAAGCGGCGGGAGAGGTGTTAGGGGTCTCGAAGGATTACTCGGGTGGTCACAAAAGCGACTAGTAGTGGAACGTCGAGGTCCAGGGAAAGGTGGAAGAAAAGACAGCGGCGTACCGAAAGTTAGTGGAGAGTACAAACGAGGAGGAGAGGCAGACGAACATAGATAGATATAAGAAAGCTAGGAAGGTAGCGGTCACGGAAGCTAAGAATGCAGCATTTGGTCGCCTATACGAAGAAATATGGGACAAAGGCGGGGACAAAAAGTTGTTCCGGCTGGCCAAGGTGAGAGAGATGACGACTCGTGATCTAGACCAAGTGAGGTAAAAATCAAGGACGAGGAAGGCAGAGTGTTGATGGAAGACGCTCAAATTAAGCGGATATGGCAGACGTACTATCATAAGTTGCTGAATGACGAGGACAAAGACATTGTGTTATGTGAATTGGAGCACTCCGACAGTCACCGAGATTTTAGCTCTATAGGCGCATTAAAGTCGAGGAGGTTGTGGGGCTATGTGTAAGATGAGCAGGGGAAGAGCGACCAGGCCAGACAAAATTTTGGTAGAATTTTGGAGGTATGTGGGTAGAGCAGGAATGAAATGGCTAATTAGGCCGTTTAATGTTATTTTCAGGACGAAGGAGATGCCAGAGGAATGGAGCTGGAGTACAATGATACCGCTATACAAGGACAAAGACGATATCTAGAATTGTAACAACTATAGGTTTGGAGACGGACACTTAAGTCTAAAGGTTTCAAGTTGAGCAGGACTAAGACAAAATACGTGTAGTGCAAGTTCAGTGGTAGATCGAGAGAAACAGATATGGACGTGAGGCTTGCCTCTCAAGTTATCCCCAAGAAAGGTAACTTCAAGTACCTGGGGTCGGTTATCCAGGGGGATGAAGAGATTGACGAGGATGTCACGCACCGTGTAGGGGTGGGGTGGATGAATGGAGACTAGCATTTGGCGTCTTGTGTGATAAGAAAGTGCCTCCGAAACTTAAAGACAAGTTCTATAGAGCTGTGGTTAGACCAGCCATATTGTATGGCAGAGTGTCAGCCAGTCAAGAATATTCATATCTAAAAGATGAAAGTTGCAGAAATAAGGATGTTGAGATGGATGTGCTGTATTGGTAGAAAGAAAAGACATGACATGAGGACTATCAACAAGTTGACGGGGCATGACACATGGAACATCAATGTAAGGACAAGTGACACTCTTAATTAGACGAATGAAAGAATGGAGAAAAGGCACGAGAGAAACACCCACGAGGTTACATTAAGGAAAGATCCAGGCCAGACAGCTGTGAAAGGAGAAACATGAGCAAAATAAATGAAGGCTGCAAAGAAGGGAAGATACACGAACTTAATGTAAACAAGGAAGGCAAATCGGTAGAGGTACAAGGAATCTTTAGTCATAAATGTATCCATTACGGTAATATATGGTAACAGAAAATCAATACAATTAATATCATTAGTGAGCCCAAATTAAGAATGGGAACCTTTATAGTTGTATGCTCCTATATAAGGACAAAAGTCTCATTTGTAATGGAGGTGACGATTATTATTGAAATCTACACTATTATTCTTTGCTTATTTCTCCAAGCTTTAAGCCTTAATTTTGGGCAGTTATTATTAGTTCATTGCTTATTCTCCTTTGTCAATCATTTCTATTCTTTGATCTATTCTTCCAAAATTATTGGGAAAGTGAAGTATGTCTTGGTTATCAGTAACCCGATTTCTTCTAAATATTAACTTTGACCGAGAAATCTATTTTTGGTTAAACAAATTGGTTTCGTTGCCGGGAATCTGATAATCTGTTCACTTTCCAATCTTTAACAATAAAATATGTCTACCATTAACGACAACAACCAGCTGAACCAACAAGGTGCAACTCCATCACACTACACACCAACGGGATCCCCTCAACAGTCACGTGGAAGTTCGCCTGCAAGGTCCACTTCTCGCGCTGATGATCGATAGGAAATGACCAAACTATGGAGCAAGACGCTCTAAAGCAATTGATTGCGGAGCACGTGAATAATGTGCTATAGGCTTTTGTTAGTGAATTACCTAATGCGGTGCAAAATCCTCCAGCTGTTAACACGGCAACTCTGGAAAACCCGCGTTTAGGGCTTGATAATTCTGGAAGTGGAGAAAATCCTAATGAATCCGTGATGGGGGTTCAGGTACTCCAAATAATTCTAATTTACAAAGCTTAGTGCTAACTTTGCAGAAACAGTTGAAAACAGAACGATCATATAGAGCAGATACCAGGCTTACCACCTGCAATCAAAGGGGTAGATATAGACAAGTATTCACAACAACCCTGGAAGCCAAGTGCAGCACCTCTACCAATTCCTAAAAAGTTTAAAATGCCTGATGTATTGGGGAAAATAAATATTACACGTGGAATTAATTATGTGGCAGACATGGCAAGACAAGTGGATCACTAGAAAAGTGACAGCTGGAGAAGAGTACTTAAAGAGATGCGAGTTTTAATAGGTACGAGCAAAACGTCTAAGAGAAAAGAAGAAATGGTTGCTCGAGTCTCTTTGTAATTTGAAGAGACACCGGTGGAGTGAATCAAGACAGCAAAAAGTATAGATTCATTAATCTTCAATTAA
Source organism: Nicotiana attenuata (assembly GCF_001879085.1). Taxonomy (NCBI): domain Eukaryota; kingdom Viridiplantae; phylum Streptophyta; class Magnoliopsida; order Solanales; family Solanaceae; genus Nicotiana; species Nicotiana attenuata. The sequence continues at coordinate 28,530 of NW_017674583.1, forward strand.
TGAGCATGAATGATTAGAACCGTTACAAAATCTTCACGAAACAGTTACGATTGCTAATTATAACATTTCATTAGTGTCACTAAACGCTCATAATGACTCGATTACAAAAGAGAAGAGACGTTGTACCTAGAAATAGCTATAAAAGGAAGAAAAATGTCATTTGTATGGATACGTTCTGGTTATTACTGGAATACACTTATCTACTTTTGCTTTATATTGATTGCTTTGCTATTTCTTACTCTAATTCTCCTTTCTCATTGCAAAAATATTCCTTTTCTTGATTATCAGTAACCCGTGTACTTCTAATAATAAGCTTTGACCGAAATTCCTATTTTCTGGTTAAACAAATTGGTTGCGTTACTGGAAATCTGATAATCTTTTTACTTTCCAAATCAATTCTTCTGCCAAAAAATCATGTCGAACGTCAACGACAACAACTAACAAAACCTACAAAATAAACAAGGAGATGGAACTCCAACCCCCTCACCACGAAACTCTCCTCGACAATCTTGAGAAGGGACACCTGACAGATCTGAATCGAATATGAATGACCAACATGAGAACGATCAAGCTATTGACGCAACATTGAAGATATTAATCGCCGAACAGGTCAACAATACTCTTCAAGCTTTTGTCAATAGGCTGCCAACTGTACCACCAACTCCACCTCCAAACAACACCGCAACCATAGAGAATCCACGCTCGGGACTTGCTAATTCAGGCAGAGGAGGGACACCCAGCGAATCTCGCGATGGAGGGCCAGGTATCCCAGTTAATTCTGATTTACAAAGTTTAGTACTAACTTTGCAGAAATAGCTCAAGGAGCAGAACCTGGTGTGCCACCTATAATCAAAGGAGTAGATATGGAAAAATATTCTCAACAACCTTGGAAGCCAAGTGCCGGTCCTTTGCCTATTCCAAAAAAGTTTAAGATGCCTGATATCCTAAAATATGATGGAACAATTGATCCATGAGATCACGTAACCGCATTTACAACTGGTGTGAAGGGCAACAACTTGACCAACCAAGAGATCGAATCAATATTGGTCAAAAAATTCAGTGAAACCCTCACGAAGGGAGCATTGACATGGTATTCTCTTTTACCTGAAAATTCCCTTGATTCTTTTGCTGAGCTTGCAGATTCATTTATAAAAGCACACTCGGGAGCTCAAAAAGTTGAAAAAAGAATGGAAGACATTTTCAAAATAAAATAAGGAGATACGGAGTTAATCAGGGAATTCGTAGACAGGTTCCAATGTGAAAGGATAATCCTGCCACGTGTACCTGACAATTGGGCGGCTATGGAATTTGCTAGTAATTTAAATGAAAAAAGCTCGGAATCTACGAGAAGACTCAAAGAAAGCTTACGAGAATTTCCCGCAACAACTTAGAATGATGCTTACAACAGGTATAGCACGAAGCTGCGGATAGAAGAAGACACTATCATTCAATCCTGGAGAGATGAAAGGGTGAGTTCAAGGCAACCACAACTGAAAAAAGGTCCGGTAAGAACAGGTATGAACCTTATATGGGACCAGCAGGAAGGGATTCACGTTCGAAACAAGAAAACCCAAGGTATGATTCCAGATCAAAGGATAGAGATTCGGGTTCATCGTCTCGGTTCGGAAAGGAACGAAATATGCGAGATACGCGAGACAACGATGGAAGTTCAAATGCAAAATTTGGAGGTTATAGTTTTAAAGTTAGCACGTCCGAGTTGGTAGCTGTTCTAAGAAGCATGGGAGATAGAGTGCGGTGGCCAAATGAAATGAGATCAAACCCAAACAGGAGAAACCCCAATTTTTTGTGCGAGTTTCACAGCAATCACGGTCACAAAACAGCAGATTGCAGACTACTGCAATGTGAAGTAGAGCACCTATTAAAACAAGGTTACTTAACCGAATTGTTTAGTGAGAAGGGTAAGCAAGCGTATACGAAGAATAGACAGGAACCATCGAAACCTCCATCACCGAAGAGAACGGTTAATGTCATAAGTGGAGGAGAGGAGGTCAACGTCGTAACATATACGACAGCAAAGAAGGTGTCAAAAATCACAGTCACCCACGGGAAGCGAGTTTGTCAAGTTTTGGAAGAAGATAGTATAACATTTGATGATGCAGACGCAGATGTTGTGTTGAACCCACATAATGATGCTCTGGTAATATCTTTACTTGTACATGATACTAACATAAAACGAGTTTTGATTGATTCAGGTAGTTCTGTAAATATCATTCTTTTAAGAGTGGTAAACGAGATGCAACCCGATGATAAATTGGTACCCAAAGCACGGGCCTTGTCTGGTTTTGACAACTCGAGCGTTGTAATAAAAGGGGAGATAATACTCACCACATTCGCAGAAGGAGTAGTTAGAGATACTAAATTTCAAGTGATAGATATGGACATGGCATACAATATGATTCTCGGCAGAGCGTGGATTCACGAGATGGATGTTGTTCCGTCTACCTTACATTAGATTATCAAATTCCCTTCACAATGTGGAATAAGACAAATACGTAGTGATCAACAGGCTTCCCGAAGCATTAACTCAGTGGCAGATTCAAGCGTGAAGAACGACGTTGCAGATGAAAAATAGCAATTACAAATTTCAGTTGAGGATTTAGCAACACAAACCTCAACTGTAGATGGACAAACAAATGTAGACTCAAGGCCTAATACTATTCAAGAACCAGAAGAAAATGAAAACATCAAAACAACAATCGAGGAACTGGAAGCTGTGGTATTATTTGTACATTGGCCGTACAGAAAAGTCTACATTGGAACCAACCTCAGCCCGGAGATGAAAAATAAGTTAATTGAATTTTTAAAAGCTAACGCAGATTTCTTTGCTTGGTCGCATTGAGATATGACAGGTGTACCACCGGAGGTAATGACCCATAAGCTGAATGAAGATCCAACATATCCACCTGTCAAACAGAAGAAAAGGAAGCAATGGTCCTTCAAGAATCAGGTGATTCAGGATGAGGTACAAAAGCTCTTAAAAATTGGGTCTATCCGCGAGGTAAAATATCCTAATTGGCTAGATAATACTGTAGTGGTGCCCAAAAAGAATGGTAAGTTGCGAGTTTGTGTAGATTATACTGATTTGAATAAAGCTTGCCCTAAAGATTCTTTTCCACTACCACACATAGATCAACTAATTGATGCTACTGCAGGACACGAACTATTAAGTTTTTTAGATGCCTATTTAGGGTATAATCAAATAAAAATGGATCCTTCAGATGAAGAAAAAACTTCCTTTATTACAGACAGAGGAATGTTATAAAGTTATGCCTTTTGGCCTAAAGAATGTAGGAGCTGCGTACCAAAGGTTAGTAACTAAGATGTTTCAAGAACATCTGGAAAAAACCATGGAGGTTTATATCGATGATATGCTAGTCAAATCACAACAGGCAGGGGATCATATTCAACATCTGTCAGATACGTTTCAGATTCTTCGCAAATTCAATAGGAAGTTAAATCCCAAGAAATGTGCATTTGGCGTGTCGTCAGGTAAGTTCTTAGGTTTCCTTGTTTCTAACTGTGGAATTAAAGTAAATCCCGCGTAGATTAAAGCTATTGAAGAAATACCGGATATACTCACGAGCAAAAAAAAAGTGCAGAGGTTAACAGGTAGGATAGCAGCGTTGGGAAGATTTATTTCTAAATCTTCGGAGAAAAGCTTTAAGTTCTTTTCAGTTTTGAAAAAGCAAAGTCAATTTGAATGGACTGAAGAATGTCAACAAGCGCTCAAAAATTTAAAAGCATACTTGTCAAACCCACCCTTGTTGGCTAAACCAAAGGATGGGGAAAAGCTGCTCATCTACCTCGCTGTTTCAGAAGTGGCGGTAAGTGCCGTATTTGTTCGAGAGGACAGAGGTAAACAATCTCCGATTTATTATGTTAGCAAGACTTTATTGGATGCTGAAACTCGATATCCTCATCTAGAAAAACTTGCTTTAGCATTAATTATGGCATCTAGAAAATTAAGGCCTTATTTTCAATGTCATCCTATCTCCTTGGTAAATGCTTATCCTCTACGTAATATATTGCATAAGCAAGAGTTATCGGGTAGGTTAGCTAAATGGTCTATAGAACTAAGTGAATATGACATCACATATCAACCTAGAACTGCAATAAAATCACAAGTTTTAGCAGATTTCGTGGCAGACTTTAGCCCAGGCATGGTAACAGAAGCGAAAAAAGAATTGCAGGTCTTTAACAGGTCTAATCCAGCTACTTGGACCCTATTCACCGATGACTCTTCAAATGTAAAAGGAGCGGGTTAAGGCATTGTCCTAATCCCACCTACAGGAGAGACTATACGACAAGCCATAAAATGCCATCCTATTACTACTAATGAAGCAGAATATAAAGTTGTGATTGCAGGTTTAGAATTGGCACGAGAGCTCGGAATAGAGAAGGTCATAATCAAAAGCGACTCGCAACTCGTAGTTAATCAAATGTAGGGGACATATATAGCTAGAGAGGCGAGGATGCAATAGTATTTGGAAAAGGCACGAGATTTGATAAGACAATTCCAAACTTGGAAAATCGTGCAGATACCAAGAGACGAGAATGTCGAAGCAGATGCGTTAGCTAATCTTGCATCCGCTGCAGAAGTGACAAATGAAGAGAATGCTTCTGTAATACATTTGTTTCATTCGGCACTTGACCAAGATAAAAATGAGGTAAATTCCAGTAATTTAACTTGGGATTGGAGAAACGAGATTGTCAATCTTTTGCATTACGGAATACTACCCGAGGATAAGAAAAAGGCTCAGGCACTTCGTCGAAAGGCTTCTCGTTACTGTTTGGATCGAGGCAATCTATATCGAAAAATGTTTGGTGGCCCTCTATCAAGGTGTCTCGGACCTTCTCAAACGGAGTACGTGATGAGATAAGTACTTGAAGGACATTGTGGGAATCATGCCGGAGGAAGGTCCTTGGTAAAAACTTTAATTAGAGCAGGGTATTACTGGCCAAAAATAGAAGAAGAGGCAGAAAATTTTGTGGCCAAATGTGACAAGTACCAAAGATATGGTAACAACATACATCGACCAGCAGAATTATTACATCCGGTTGTTGCATCGTGGCCTTTTATGAAGTGGGGGATGGATATCGTGGGCTATTACCACAGGCCAAAGGCAAGGTACGATTTTTATTAGTACTCACTGATTATTTTACTAAGTGGGTGGAAGAAGACGCCTTCAAACAGGTACGAGAAAAAGAGGTCCAGGATTTCATTTGCGAAACATCATATGTCGGTTTGGAGTTCCAAAAGAAATCGTGTGCGATAATGGCCCGCAGTTCATAGGTGCTGCCACACCTCCTTTTTCCTACCCCCGAAAGGGATATACAAGGGAGTTATTCCAATTAAAGTGACAATCGAAACAGGATTATTTATATTAAATTCAGAGTCGCCACTTGGGATAATTTATGGTATCCCAAGTCACCGGTTTAGAATCCCGAATCGAGGAAGTTAACTCTTATCTATGGTCTGCGAACACAAAAATCCGGATAAGGAATTCTGTTAACCCGGGAGAAGGTGTTAGGCACTCCCGAGTTTCGTGGTTTTAGCACGGTCGCTTTGATCATACTTGGCTTAGTTAAACTATCTAATTACTCATTTTAGAACCTATGTGCATTTGCCTCTTTTAATTAAGAAATTATCTTAAAACAGGTCACGCGCACGTGTACCCATTTGTTTGGCGCGTCAAAAATCATGTCACACATACGTGTCCACGATTAGTGACGCTTTATTATTATTAAGAATGTTTAGTCGAAGTTGCGCGAACGCATACTCCAATTTCGTTTTTTAGGATCGTAATTATGTCACGCGAACGTGTACACAATCACGATAATATATTAAACGTGCCTAAAGCAAACTACGAACATTTATTTTTAAACTAAGTTATAATATTTGTGAGGGCCATGGGTGATCTAATGATGGATGGCACACCTCAATCCATTTTTAAGAATTGTACTTAACTACAATAGTCTAAAGATGTTCCGTTTTAATCTAAATAAAATTAAGGCTGACCTTACGATCGTAGAGTTTCCAATATTAGCGTCATCAGCCTGCTGGCTTGAATTTTTACTTCTTTTAGCTACCAAGCCGACCTCATCAGTTGAATCTACCACAAAATGCAACTGCTCATCATTTTGCCCGAACATCATTTTCTCTCCTCCACAAACAGTACTTCCCACCATATTGGCATCCATTGGAAGAAATGTTCCAGTATTTTGTTCTGTGTAACTCAATCCTTCAAACGGTGCATAACTTTGAGACATGGAATTAATTTGCGAAGATGCTGCATAGGAGGCAAACATCTGCTCTGCTGCACTAGGGCTAGTGCACCATCTAGTGTAAGCATCAAGATTCATAATCTCCATAACATTGTTGAATGAATCATCTACATTTGAAGACCTTGCACTAACATCAAACGAGACAACACCCTCTATTTGACCTCTCGGAGAGGCCCAAAAACCAACCCCCCTTTCCATTTTAAACGAGAATAACAAAAAAATTTCCAATTAGTTAACCAAATGCTATAGAACGCTCAAATAACTCAAGCTATTACAGTCTATTACTATCGGCATTCCCAGAATCTAATATCTGAAAATCAAGATCATCTTATTCCTTTCAAATCCACAATCCAACAACTTAAAAAAAACTGAAACAATCTCATACAGAAATTCCAGAAATCGAAAATCAAAACAGGGCGCGGACTGAAATAACCTTGCCGTAGACCCTCAACGAACTCGGATCTCGCTGGAAAACTCGAATTACACCAAAACTCGCAGGAACTCGGACCTCTCGCCTTTCATTTCATTTTGTTTCTGTCCTTTACGCTGTGTATTCTGTTTCTTTTTCCGAACTCCCAGAAATCCATCCATTTATGTCTGTGTGTGCGTCCATTTATGAAGCTCAGGCTCCATGGAAATGACTGGGATGGAGCTTTTTGTTGGTTCTGTTTTGTCGAAGAAGAAAGAGTTCAAGTGGGGGTTCTGAGTTTTAGGCGTTGCGGCTGGTTTGGTTGGTAGTGTTCTGGCGGTTTAGGGTGGTCTTTTTGGGTGTGTTGATGGCTGAAGAAGATGAAGAAGAGAGGTCTAGGTTGGGGTTCTCTTTGTATTGTTGCGGCTGATTTCTTAGAGAATAGAGAGTTCCCTTTTAGGGTCGTTTGCGGCTGTATTTACAACAACTTTTGCTCTGTTTTTTGGGAGGGAGATGAAGTTTTTCTGTGTCCTCTCTAAGGTTGGAATGTCGAAGGGGTGTGTCGAGGGTGGTTGTTTGGCGTGGAGGTCTGGAGACGGAGGGTTGTGGCGATGGTGGTAGACTGGCGACGGGGAAGGGGCTGCTGATGGGGTCTCGATGATGATGATCTTCAGGGGTGGAG
>NW_017674583.1:35946-47790 GCF_001879085.1 Nicotiana attenuata
AGACAAAGTTAGATTACTTTTAGGAAAATTCGGGGTGGAATCGACGAAAGACAAATTAAATTCGGGTAAAAAAGGAAAGTGTGACAGTTATGGCGACTCTGCTGGGGAATGAGGACACTGCTGGTGGATCGAGAAAGACAAATTAGATTACTTTTGGAAAATTGACAAATTAGATTACTTTTAGGAAAATTGGGGTCGATCGAGAAAGACAAATTAAATTCGGGTAAAAAAGGGAGGTATGACAGTTATGGCGACTCTGCTGGGGAATGAGGACACTGCTGGTGGATCGAGAAAGATAAATTAGATTACTTTTAGGAAAATTGGGGTTTTGTTCTCTTTTCCTTATTTCTGAGTGTCTGCATCGCTGGTTTTCTTAGAATGAGGGTCGCTGATGGCTTTGGTGGTGAGCTGCTATTTTGGGTTTGAAGGATATAGAGATGAGGTGAAGATGAAGGGGTGTCATGTGTTTGGTGAGAGTATGTTGTGTGTGTGTTAGCTGCTCTAGGGTGTGGAGAAGATTAGGGTTCTGCCATTTTTGAAGATGGAGGGATGTCTAGAAGATGATGAAAAACGGTTGGTGCTTAAGGGTCTCTTTTAGATCAGAAACGGCAGGTCCCTTTTTTTGTGTAGTCTAGGGTTTTTTATTTTGTTAAGAAGAAGAGTCTAGAAGAGTCTCTAAGGTGAGCTTAATGGGTATTGGGTATTGGGCTTGGATTTATGGGCTAAGTCCGAATTGGGTCCTAAAATTGGGCTTTAAGACTCTTAAAATTGTGGTCCAACACCTCAGTTAACTCCCTTTAACATAAGATAAAAAATACTACACAACGCAAACACTAATTCAAATTAATTAAACTAAACTATATTAAAACATGAAACTCTTTTTTTTGTATTTTCAAGATTATATAAAGATAAAATAAGGTACTATTTTTGTAATTTTTTAATTTTATGAAAGGTACATAAAATAAATATTTTTTGTAATTTTATTTGTGACGAAATAAAGTAAAAGAGTCAAAATTAGTTGAAATAACTATATTAGACCTAAACTAAGTATTTAAATGCTAAAATATGTAAAATCTTGGGGAGGGTAAAAAATTACATGTCTACAGCTGCTCCTCTTTGACTGGAAATACGAAGTATTTTCAGACAAAGAACGACTAGACAGTTTTTTTGACACGACCCTTATTTAGAGAGACTAAAAACTAATGAAAGGAGAATGTGACCGAGCCCTGGTATCTGAGCTTCCTACATATCCTTGGCTATAAAGGAATCAAGCCATGTGTAGTTCAGAAGTAGGAACAGTGATGGAGTATACTGAGGCGGAGAGCCGGTTGAGGTGCCGTTGCGCCGAGGTTCCGGTCCGCGGTCTTGTTATTACATCAAAATCAAAATGAAAAAGACTAACTAAACCTGTCAACTATGAGTTACAAGATTCCTATCTATAAGTCTTCTGATGCTTGATCTTGAGTCTTCAATGGTTCTTCATGCAGACTTTAGACTTGAACCTTGACGCTTGCTAGCTGCAGGTGCTAGTTCATTCTTCTTCAGATCAAGACCGGACATGCAAGGCTCGTGATTTCAGCCATGTCTTGAGCAGTTCACATCTTTCTCTACTTCTGCATATTGGATTCACTCCCTTTTTTTTTATTCTGGATTGAGACTAACTTTTGTTGATCATCTCGAACTGTTGACTCGCATTCTAGCCGCGAGCTTCTGCTACTTCTGACTTGAATTGAATTCTGAATTGACTTCCCTTGTTCTCCAGGTGGGCGCCTGATTGCCAAAACTTGAACTGTATTCCCTTGTTCTCCAAGTGGGTGCCGATTGCCAAAACTTGAATTGTATACCCTTGTTCTCCAGGTGGGCGCCTGACTGCCAAAACATGAACTGTATTCCCTTGTTCTCCAGGTGGGCGCCTGATAGCCAAAACTTGAACTGTATTCCCTTGTTCTCCAGGTGGGCGCCTGATTGCCAAAACTTGAACTGTATTCCCTTGTTCTCCAGGTGGACGCCTGATTGCCAAAACTTGAACTGTATTCCCTTGTTCTCCAGGTGGGCGCCTGATTGCCAAAACTTGAACTGTATTCCCTTGTTCTCCAGGTGGGCGCCTGATTGCCAAAACTTGAACTGTATTCCCTTGTTCTCCATGTGGGTTCCTGATTGCCAATACTTGAACTGAACTCCCTTGTTCTCCAGGTGGGCGCCTGATTGCCGAAACTCGAACTGTATTCCCTTGTTCTCCAGGTGGGCGCCTGATTGCCCGGACTTGAACTATATTCCCTTGTTCTCCAGGTGGGCGCCTGATTGTCAAAACTTGAACTGTCTTCCCTTGTTCTCCAGGGGGCGCCTGATTGCCAATACTTGAGATGTATTCCCTTGTTATCCAGGTGGGCGCCTGCCATTACAACAAAACAGAAAACACAAAAGAAACTTTTCTGCCCCAGTTTGGTACTGGGAACATCTGTGAGTGTTAATCGAATCTTGTTATCAAAAGAGCTATAAGAAATCAAAAGCTAAATCCCATTATCCAGGAGGGCCCTGAAAACTAAAGTTAAAACTCATCTTAAGAGTGAACTTAAAAGCTAAATTCAACTTCCTAAAGGTGAAACTTATGCTAAATCTCATTATCTAATGAAGGTTTTAAAACTAAGTGCCATTATCCAGGAGGGTCCTGAAAAACTTTAAATTTAAATCCCATTATCCAGGAGGGTCCTTAAAACTTGAAATTAAATCCCATTATCCAGGAGGGTTCTGAGAAGCCGAGAATGAACTTACATGAGCCATGCTCTCTTCCTGGAGGATCTCTGCAGAACGAACAAAATTCCTTGCCCCTGAACCATGCTTTTCCTCATGGAGGGTTCCTGCAAATCGAACAAATTTTCTTTCCCCTTCTCAAACCGCCTTTGTGCTGACAAAATTTGGGCACGACACTTGAAAATTTCAAGCTTCCAAGCTTTGATTTGGACATAGTCTTCGTCTCTGTTTCAAACAAAGAAAAGTTGTGAGTTGAAACATGGTGGTTGGTTTGTGGCCTTGACTTTGAGGTCTATTGCTCCTTCACTTTCCATGATAACTTTGATTTCCACTTGGAAGACCTTGCTTGTTATTGGTTAACCACTTTCTCTGTCGACCTTATCACAGAAAATACCTTTGATCCGTTCAAACCCAACACCCTCTATCTGTTGCATTGTTCATGAATTGACATATACCGAACCTTTGTATTTCACATGAATCCCAAAGCACGTTGATTGTTACCAACTCAGTGCGCATGCTGTTCTTTCCTGACTTATGCTACTTTGATGTGCTAGCCAAGATCCCGTTTTGTGCAATTGGAAAGCTGGTGGCAAATTTTGAAGTCATTTCTCACTTGTTCTGACCAAACAGACCCAGGAAGAGGAAGTAACCAAGACAAAATGAACAGAGTAAAGGACAATGGAAAGAGATGATTCCTAACAAGAAAACTACAAAGTAGAAACTTATCAGATGTGGATACCAACTCTAATGACCGTGACATGCACCTTTGGATTAAGTGGCCTAATCTGTCAAGCAAGTCTGATGTTCAACTCTTGTTATACCCCTAATCCGTGAAACTGGGATTCAATGCTCCGATTATCCAATCTGATTCACGATCCTTATTCGACTTGTAGTGCCCGAAGGGTTTTCACCATCAAGCCTCTCTCATTTTGTTCTTTCTCTTAACTCACCATCGCCTTATGGTGCCTGTGAAGGTTTTCACCAATAAGACTCTCTCATTTTGTTCTTTCTTCTTATTTCCTCTGATTCTACAGATGACAAGGCATTAACCATGGTAAAAACATCATATACTCTTGGCATGTCTAAACTCTACACTCTCAAAGATTATCTGGGAGGTCTTTTTTTGGACTATAATGTGGCCTTTGGACAGAGTTAGAAAGAAAGGATATCATAAAGGCTCAAAATAACTAAGACAACTGGGTTAATTTATTTACAACTTTTGGAATCCATTCTAAAAACTTTGCCCCAATTTCTAAAACAAGAGAATTTGATTCTCTCTTTTTTTTGATGGATTTTTTAAGAAAGATTGCCCCACTCTCGACTTCGTGGGATTATGAAATATTTTATTTGGTATGGCCGAACCGTAAAGCTGCCTACGTATCTTGTGGTGACAAGAATCAGGTCAAACGTAGTTCACAACTAATTCTTGCTTTGTTTTTTGTTTCTCTTTTCTTTTGTTTCTTTTTTCCTTTTTTTTCTTTTTTTCTTTTTTATTTCTTTTTCTCTCTTTTTTTATTTTTGATTTTTTTTGATTTTTTTTGGAATGAACTTTCTGAAACAAACCTATGGGGACATGAACATTTTTTCTTTTATGACTCTAACTTGATTCCAAAAGAGCCGAGGTCAAAGAAATCAGCACAGGCTCAAAGGGGTATCAATGAGTATAAAGTGTTTGGATAGCTGAAAGAGGGCCTCCCAATCTCTATGAATACCAAGTATAACACACGCAACTTGAAGATGAAAAATGAAAATCATGCATAGCATTTCTTTTGCAGCATCGACATTGGTGTCACAGATATGTCTTCCACCTTTCTTTAGTGCCTTGTCAAGTACAGAGCTCTTCTTGGGTGATTTCTTCTTCAAAATGGATGTGCTCCATCAATTTCGAGCAAACTCCCTAGGATTTATGTTGTAACGTGAGATGCACTTGAATTCAAAGTCGCTTGCTTCAAATTGTCTGGGATGCACTTTCTTGTAACAAATTCTTGTCGTCCTCTTAACTTCCCAAACCATCTGCCCCAGTTTCACAGTTCGGGCTTTAAATGACCTCAAAATGTCTAAATCTGTACTTATTTCCCTCAAATGTCCCTATAATCTTCAAAATTGTTTCACTGTTTCATGATTAAACTAGCATTTAAGACTAGGCCTAGAATTATGCGTTCATGTCATGCCACTAGAGCCAGCATGAAAAGAACTATAAAAGGAGAAGAGAACTAAACAAAAAATGGCTAGAAATAACAGAAAACAGAAAATTGCATTAGACAAGCGGTGAAAGGGTTTGAACAACAAAACAAGCAAAATAAACTGGGGTTACAACCCTGGAACAAACCTAGATAACACCAAATGAGTTACTACGACTAAACGAACTAGGAAAAATAAAAGGATAGAAGGGTTTGAGTCACAAGACAATATCCGGATTATAACCCTTAAATAACCCGGACAACATAAATGACAACAAAATAAACCACCAGGACTCCCCTGGCTAGCCAAGAAAGGAGCATTTTTCCAATTACCAAAATTGGCATCTTAGCCACTGGGATCCACATCAATATTACCAAGATCATTACCAATTTCAATATCATTAACTTCAGTGAGCATGTTCCCAAGAGGATTTTCATACTCCCTGTCACTGTCCTTGATCACAATTATCCCTTCTTGAATCATTCTTTCTATTTCCCTTTTCAAAGCACGACAATCTTCAATGCTATGACCTTGGACATTAGAGTGGTACATGCACCGTACAGTAGGATCAAAACCTTTTGCATATGGGTCCGGAGTATAGCCGAGGAGCGGCTCAATCAGGCCAGAATGTTTTAACTATTCAAACAAGCTTGTGTAGGATTCTCTGATTGGTGTTAAACTATTCCTTTGCCTTTGTTTCCCTCCATGCCCCTGTTTTCTAGGTTTACCGGGTGCTCTGGAATGTTGTGAAGGCAAGAGTGCATTATGCGGTGCTGGCGTTCGCCATAAGGAGTGACCCGGTGGTTAGACAGATGACCGCACATTGTTCGGAGGATAATACTGAGGTGGTTTATATGGAGCTCGGGGATAGGTTTAGGGTTGGGGTTGAGGCTGAGTATATTGGTGAGGCGGACCCTTTGGACCATGTCGTGACTCTGAAACAACCATGGAAACATCATCATGTTCCTTCTGACCCAGCAAGCTTCCTGTGTCGTTCTAAATTGCTTGTGTTGTGGCTTTTAAAGCAGAATAACTCATGATCTTGCTCGACTTCAGCCCATCTTCTACTATTTCTCCCATTTTTACCACATCATTAAAAGGCCTACCCACAGCCAAAATTGAATGCCCAAAGTAAGTTGGCTCTTGAGCTTGAAGAAAGTACTCGACCATCTTGTTTTCTTCCATCGGGGGATTGACTCTAGCAGCTTGCTCTCTCCATCTAAGCCCGTATTCCCTAAAGCTTTCAGTAGGCTTCTTTTCCATCTTGGTGAGGGACATGCGATCCGGGACAATTTCTATATTGTACTGAAAGTGCTGGGCAAAAGCCTAAGCCATATCGTCCCATGTGTACCACCTGCTAGCGTCTTGGCGGGTGTACCACTCCAGAGCTGCCCCACTCAGACTCTGACTCAAATATGCCATCAATAATTTGTCCTTCCCACTGGTGCCTCTCATCTTACTGCAATAGCCTCTCAAATGAGCCACCGGATCTTCGTGTCCTCCATACAAATCAAACTTTGGCATCTTAAACCAAGCTGGCAGTTGGATGTCAGGAAACAAGCACTGGTCTTTGTAAGCCACGCTCATCTGGCTCCTTATCCCTTGCATGTTTCTTAAAGACTGCTCTAAGATTTTCACCTTCCTGGATATCTCATCTTGCTCCACTGTCTTAGCAGGCTTTTCTGTTTTACCGGGAGGCTCAAAATGAGGAGCGTGAGAGTATGGATCCGAGACTTTGAAAGTTGGTTCTGGAGCATAGTGTTAGGCATCGTGGACTTTGAACACAATCTCATTAGAGGATCGAGGAAAAGTAGCTGGAGGAGGAGCTACAAGAGCATGAGTGGCCAAAGGAGCGGGATATGAGGTGGTTTTGGCGGGTAGAGTGTGAAAAGGTTGTGGGGAGATATCAGCAGCAGTGGAAATCTGGATTTGTGATAGTGGTGGGATAGTTGCAGGGTTTTCAGTGTAGTTAGCAGGGAATGAAGTGGAGGATGCCCCATGATCCAAGACCGATACATTTCTGCCATCTGCTGTTTCAACATTTGGACCTCCCCTTTCGATTTAGATCGACTCCACAAACTCCCTCGACGGGTCAACAACTCCTGTGTCCAAGTCTTTGCTAGCCATGGCTACCTTGCTCTTTGACCTTGTGTTGTATGGAAGAGTTACCAGTTTAAGAACCACAAACCAACCACCCTTCTACTATAATGAGGATGGCAAAGAGGAACAAACTGAAGTCATCATGTTAGCGTTAGGGCATTTAAGAGCTAAAAATATCACATTACGTGCAATGCACCTAGAAATAATTAACGGTTCAAGAATGACTTCGAGGGTCACAAGGACACTTGGCATCATCCCAATTTGTTCATTTCAATCTTCTCTTTTCTTTTCTTTTCTAGCACGTTTCGTCTTGCTCATTTTCCTTCCTCTTTTTTTTTTTTTTCTAATTATCACTCTTTTCTTTCCTCTCATTTCTTACATCCCATAATTTTATCTTTTTTTTTCTTTTCTCTTTTTTTGCCCTTTTTTTTGATTTTGTTTTTTAAAAAAAGAAAATGATTCGATCGAACCCTATGTAGGTTGCCTACATATCATGTCCCTCATGATTCAGATCAAGCGTAGTTCTGGAAGATCGGGAATAAAGGAAACAAAGTAACGTTCTCTTTTTTTTTGTTTTTACCTTAATGACTACTCTGATGAGAAAAGGGAAATAAAAGAAACAAATCTCTTTTTTTTGAATTTTCTAGACTTAACGTTTTATAACCTATTCTGAACTCAAGCTTAACGGGCATATATTTTTTTTCTTTTTGAAACAAATACTCTATGGGAAATTATTAAGGAAAAATCCTAGAAGAGAAAAATATTTTTCTGATTCTTTTTTTAGGAAGGAAATCTAAAGAATAAAGCAAAGAAAAGATATTTTGAATTTACATTTGATATACTGAAGAAAGATTTCTAAACAAGAAATGAAAAAGATAAAAATATTTTTGGATTTCAATTTTTTGATTACCTAAGGGAGAAACTCTAAAGATAAACAAAAGATAAAGTATTTTTTTTCTTCACATAATGTCCTAAAGTTCTAGTAAAAATAAAAAGAATATTTTTTTTTCTGTTTTTCATTAATTTCCCGAAGAAGAACCTCAAAAGAAAATCTTTTTGGATTTTTTGGAATTAAAATCTTAAAGAAAACTTCTAAAGAGGTATCAAAAGAAAATTCTTTTTTTTTGTTTGAATTTTTAGTATCAATATACTAAAGGAAGTATAAAAGCATTTTTTTTATTTTGAGTTCTAGATATTAATTCCTAAAGGAAAACTACCTCAAAATTTCTTTTTTGTTTTAACTTCTAGGAGTAGTATTTCTAAAGAAACTTCTCATGGATATATAAAAACGCAAAATCTCTCTTTTTTTTTTTTGGATTTTTGATTTATAATACATTTTTTCAAATACAAAAAAGGAAGTACAATAACAAAAGACTCGACAAACTTAACTAGACTATGACAGACTCTAACATCACCTAAAAGACTCGACATTACTGTACAAAATTAGACGGTAAAACACGATATAAAAGAAAAACAGACTCAAAGTTCTAAAAAAAATCTCCTTAAGCAACTCCTCAAAGAGCGATCCTGACTGGATGGTCCTAGGGCGTCTGTCATGTTCAAGCTCTGGTAGGTAGATCCACACCTGTATGAGAAAAATAAGACCAAACAGAGTTAATGATGTAAAACACTATGTGAGACAATAGAACTTCCTATCGGACACATGCAAGATATGATTGAGGCTATTTTTGCAAAAATGGTTTATATGGCCAAAAGGCGGCTAGAAGTGCAAGATTTGGCTAAGACCCCGCGAAGCCAACAACCTAAGACTCACTAGGAAGACCGGACCCTATGTGGGCTGCCTATGTATCCCGCCTCGAAAGACGAGAATCAGGTATGCGTAGTTCGGGCAGATCGGATATGGTCGCGAATTTAAAAAAAATAACTAATTTAGAGAAAATATGTTTTTTGTCTTTTTTTTTTGAAAAATGATGAAACATGTAAACTCATTTTGGATTTTCTTTTCCTTTTTTTTTTGATTTTTTGATTTTCGAAAAATGATGAAAAAGTGCAAATTTTTTTTTTTTGAATTTTTCATGTGTTTTTTTTTCTCTGTCTTTTACAAAAAAAAAAATGTGAAAGAAAAACATAACTGGGCCCTACTTGCTTTATTTTCACACTTCACCCTCTTTTCTTTCTCATTTACCCTCAACCATCATTGGTCCGTCAAATGACCCATTTACCCTTGATGAAATGCAACATGTAGCACATAGGATGCATCAGGATGGTCTTTTATTTTTGGGTACACCTGTCCTAGACGGACCCAACTCCTGTGTTGAGTCCCCTAAGTCAAATGCACGTGATGCAAACAAACGTGCCTACTAGGGATTCGGCATGAGGTTATGTTATTCTACGTTTAAACCTGGGGTTGTGTTCTAGACTTGGCTTACCCGAGCGGACAGCTCGAGCCGAGGTGAGGGCAACGTACCGGGAGCACGAAAGTCTACCCGGCCTTGTTGCTGACCCAAGCCCCGTTCTAATTGGTATGACTTCTAACAAAAAGTGGGCCACGCGTACGTGTGCACCAAATTATAGAAGACTCAGAAGGGCGGCGTAAGAAGACATTTTAATACAGTTCAAATAATATCGAAATGGTAAATAAACAGCAATTAGCACATTCACAAAATACAGTAATATCAACAATAAATAAAGCCAAGTAAAAATCACAACAACCTCGAAGTCTTGAACCCTGAACCAGAGATTCTGGGTTCTTATCCCCAGCAGAGTCGCCAGAGCTATCACACCTCCTTTTTTCTACCCCCGAAAGGGGTATATAAGGGAGTTTTTCAAATTAAAGTGACAATCAAAACGGAATTATTTATATTAAATTCAGAGTCGCCACTTGGGATAATTTATGGTGTCCCAAGTCACCGGTTTAGAATGCGGAATCGAGGAAGTTGACTCTTATCTATGGTCTGTGAACACAAAAATCCGGGTAAGGAATTCTGTTAACCCGGGAGAAGGTGTTAGGCACTCCCGGGTTCCGTAGTTTTAGTACAGTCGCTTTGATCATACTTGGCTTAGTTAAATTGTCTAATTACTCATTTTAGAACCTATGTGCATTTGCCTCTTTTATTTAAGAAATTATCTTAAAATAGGTCACGCGCACGTGTACCCATTTGTTTAGCGCGTCAAAAATCATGTCACGCGTACGTGTCCACGATTAATGACGCTTTATTATTATTAAGAATGTTTAGTCGAAGTTGCGTGAACGCATACTCCGATTTTATTTTTTAGGATCGTAATTATGTCACGCGAACGTGTACACAATCACGATAATATATTAAACGTGCCTAAAACAAACTACAAACATTTATTTTCAAACTAAGTTATAATATTTGTGAGGGCCATGAGTGATCTAATGATGGATGGCACACCTCAATCCATTTTTAAGAATTGTACTTAACTACAGTAGTCTATGATGTTCGGGTTTTAATCTAAATAAAATTAAGGCTGACCTTACGATCGTAGAGTTTCCAATATCAGCGTCATCAGCCTGCTAGCTTGAATTTTTACTTCTTTTAGCTACCAAGCCGACCTCATCAGTTGAATCTACCACAAAATGCATCTGCTCATCATTTTGCCTGAACATCATTTTCTCTCCTCCACAAACAGTACTTCCCACCATATTGGCATCCATTGGAAGAAATGTTCCAGTATTTTGTTCTGTGTAACTCAATCCTTCAAACGGTGCATAACTTTGAGACATGGAATTAATTTGCGAAGATGCTGCATAAGAGGCAAACATCTGCTCTGCTGCACTAGGGCTAGTGCACCATCTAGTGTAAGCATCAAGATTCATAATCTCCATAACATTGTTGAATGAATCATCTACATTTGAAGACCTTGCACTAACATCAAACGAGACAACACCCTCCATTTAACCTCTCGGGAGGCCCAAAAACCAAACCCCCTTTCCATTTTAAACGAGAATAACAAAAAATTTCCAATTAATTAACCAAGTGCCGTAGAACACTCAAATAACTCAAGCTATTAGAGTCTTTTACTATTGGCATTCCCAGAATCTAATATCTGAAAATCAAGATCATCTTATTCCTTCCAAATCCACAATTCAACAACTTAAAAGAAACTGAAACAATCTCAAATAGAAATTCCAGAAATCAAAAATCAAAATAGGACACGGACCGAAATAACCTCACCGTAGACCCTCAATGAACTCGAATCTCGCCGGAAAACTCGAATTACACCAAAACTCGCCGGAACTCGGACCTCTCGCCTTTCATTTCATTTTGTTTCTGTCCTTTACGCTGTGTATTCTATTTCTTTTTCCAAACTCTTAGAAATCCATCCATTTATGTCCGTGTCTAAGTCCATTTATGAAGCTCAGGCTCCATGGAAACGGCTGGGATGCAGCTTTTTGTTGGTTCTGTGTTGTCGAAGAAGAAAGAGTTCAGGTGGGGGTTCTGATTTTTGGGCGTTGCGGCTGGTTTGGTTGGTGGTGTTCTGGCGATTTAGGGTGGTCCTTTTGGGTGTGTTGATGGCTGAAGAAGATGAAGAAGAGAGGTCTAGGTTGGGGTTCTCTTTGTATTGTTGTGGCTGATTTCTTAGAGAATAGAGAGTTCCCTTTTAGGGTCGTTTGCGGCTGTATTTACAGCAGCTTTTGCTCTGTTTTTTGTGAGGGAGATGAAGTTTTTCTGTGTCTTCTCTTAGGTTAGAATGCCAAAGGGTGTGTCGAGGGTGGTTGTTTGGCGTGGAGGTTTGGAGATGGAGGGTTGTGGCGATGGTGGTAGACTGGCGACGGGGAAGGGGCTGCTGATGGGGTCTCGATGATGATGATCTTCAGGGGTGGAG